>NW_021630092.1:207419-262505 GCF_900700375.1 Denticeps clupeoides
CACTCACACCCCATCATTGGTAACTACACAACGCAACAGCTGTAATGACAACATGGAGACGTGTGTAGCTCAGATGCTGCCCAGAACATGCAGTAAAATTAAATGAAATTAAAACTGAGCTAAACACCTTCATTTATGACAAGTTATGAACATGTCACAGTGGCCGGACATGGTGAGGAATGAGGACGTATACACACTCACAAGATGGGTATCTAACAGGGTATCTAACACGCGACTCAGGTAACGGGGTATTTAACACACGACAGGGTATCTAACACGCGACTCAGGCGACAGGGTATCTAACACATGATGGGGTATCTAACACACGACAGGGTATCTAACACGCGACTCAGGTAACGGGGTATCTAACACACGACTCAGGCGACAGGGTATCTAACACATGACGGGGTATCTAACACACGACTCAGGCGACAGGGTATCTAACACACGACAGGGTATCTAACACATGACTCAGGCGACAGGGTATCTAACACACGACAGGGTATCTAACACGCGACTCAGGTAACGGGGTATCTAACACATGACGGGGTATCTAACACACGACAGGGTATCTAACACGCGACTCAGGTAACGGGGTATCTAACACATGACGGGGTATCTAACACACGACAGGGTATCTAACACACGACAGGGTATCTAACACGCGGCTCAGGTAACGGGGTATCTAACACACGACTCAGGCGACAGGGTATCTAACACATGACGGGGTATCTAACACGCGACTCAGGCGACAGGGTATCTAACACATGACAGGGTATCTAACACATGACGGGGTATCTAATACACAACAGGGTATCTAACACGCGACTCAGGCGACAGGGTATCTAACACATGATGGAGTATCTAATACACAACAGGGTATCTAACACGCGACTCAGGCGACAGGGTATCTAACACATGATGGGGTATCTAATACACAACAGGGTATCTAACACGCGACTCAGGCGACAGGGTATCTAACACACGACAGGGTATCTAACACGCGACTCAGGTAACGGGGTATCTAACACACAACTCAGGCGACAGGGTATCTAACACATGATGGGGTATCTAACACACGACTCAGGCGACAGGGTATCTAACACACGACAGGGTATCTAACACGCGACTCGGGTAACGGGGTATCTAACACATGACGGGGTATCTAACACACGACAGGGTATCTAACACACGACAGGGTATCTAACACGCGACTCAGGTAACGGGGTATCTAACACACGACAGGGTATCTAACACGCGACTCAGGTAACGGGGTATCTAACACACGACTCAGGCGACAGGGTATCTAACACATGATGGGGTATCTAACACACGACAGGGTATCTAACACGCGACTCAGGTAACGGGGTATCTAACACACGACTCAGGCGACAGGGTATCTAACACACGACAGGGTATCTAACACGCGACTCGGGTAACGGGGTATCTAACACATGACGGGGTATCTAACACACGACAGGGTATCTAACACACGACAGGGTATCTAACACGCGACTCAGGTAACGGGGTATCTAACACACGACAGGGTATCTAACACGCGACTCAGGTAACGGGGTATCTAACACACGACTCAGGCGACAGGGTATCTAACACATGACGGGGTATCTAACACGCGACTCAGGCGACAGGGTATCTAACACATGACAGGGTATCTAACACATGACGGGGTATCTAATACACAACAGGGTATCTAACACGCGACTCAGGCGACAGGGTATCTAACACACAACGGGGTATCTAACATGCGACTCAGGTAACGGGGTATCTAACACACGACTCAGATAACGGGGTATCTAACACATGATGGGGTATCTAACACGCGACTCAGGTGACAGGGTATCTAACACATGACAGGGTATCTAATACACAACAGGGTATCTAACACGCGACTCAGGCGACAGGGTATCTAACACGCGACTCAGGTAACGGGGTATCTAACACATGACGGGGTATTTAACACGCGACTCAGGCGACAGGGTATCTAACACATGATGGGGTATCTAACACACGACAGGGTATCTAACACGCGACTCAGGTAACGGGGTATCTAACACACGACTCAGGCGACAGGGTATCTAACACATGACGGGGTATCTAACACACGACTCAGGCGACAGGGTATCTAACACACGACAGGGTATCTAACACATGACTCAGGCGACAGGGTATCTAACACACGACAGGGTATCTAACACGCGACTCAGGTAACGGGGTATCTAACACATGACGGGGTATCTAACACACGACAGGGTATCTAACACGCGACTCAGGTAACGGGGTATCTAACACATGACGGGGTATCTAACACACGACAGGGTATCTAACACTCGACTCAGGTAACGGGGTATCTAACACACGACTCAGGCGACAGGGTATCTAACACACGACAGGGTATCTAACACACGACGGGGTATCTAACATGCGACTCAGGTAACGGTGTATCTAACACACAACTCAGACGACAGGGTATCTAACACACGACTCAGACGACAGGGTATCTAACACACGACAGGGTATCTAACACTCGACTCAGGTAACGGGGTATCTAACACACGACTCAGACGACAGGGTATCTAACACACGACGGGGTATCTAACACTCGACTCAGGTAACGGTGTATCTAACACACGACTCAGACGACAGGGTATCTAACACACGACGGGGTATCTAACACACGACTCAGGCGATTGGGTATCTAACACATGATGGGGTGGAAGTAGCCTAGGGGTAACACACTCGCCTATGAATCAGAAGACCCGGGATCAAGTCCCGCTTACTACCATTGTGTCCCTGAGCAGGACACTTAACCCTGAGTGTCTCCAGGGGGGCACTGTCCCTGTAACTACTGATTGTACGTCACTCAGGATAAGGACGTCTGGTAAATGCTGTAAATGTAAATGTAAATGGGGTATCTACTACTTGCCACTGAGCAAAGCACCGTCCCCCCACACTGCTCCCCGGGCGCCTGTCATGGTGCCCACTGCTCACCAAGGGTGAGGGTTAAATACAGAGGACACGTTTCACTGTGTCACCGTGTGCTGTGCTGCAGTGTTTCACAATGACAATCACGTCATTTTCAAGTAAAGACTGTATCAGTAAGAAAAGGAAAATGGAAATAAAATGGAAAGACGTTTTTTATTCTCTCTTTGGTGACTGGAACTCTTGGAATTGTTGCTCAGGGGATGTATAAAAGTGGGAATCTACGTCTTTAATTCCATTTTCTGTTCCTAGTGAACCTGTCTGTGATTCACCGGTTCGAACCCTCCCTGCCTCTTCTGCTGGCCTACCGAGCATGACGTCCACATCACACCGCGCTACACCTGCAGCCGTTCCGGTAGAAGCAGGTGCCCACACAGCAGTGGGCAAGAACGGGACCACCTCACAGCATGATGTTCTAATGAAGGTGCTGTGCAGATGCTACCAGGATAATGAACCTCTCTCTCACAGCACTTGTCATTATTAGATGATCATCTGCAGACTGGACTTCACACAGCTGAACTCTGTCATCTCACACACACACACACACACACACACACACTGTGTGGAGCAGTGGAGGCCTAGTGGTTAAGGAAGCGGACCCGTAATCAGAAGGTTGCTGGTTCAAATCCCAAACCACCAATGTGCCACTGAGGTCCCCTTGATGAAGGTCCCGTCCCCACACGCTGCTCCCCGGGCGCCTGTCATGGTGCCCACTGCTCACCAAGGGTGACGTTAAATACAGAGGACACGTTTCACCATGTGCTGTGCTGCAGTGTCTCACAATGACCATCACTTCACTTTAACTTTCAGAATAATTGCAGTGATGTGAGAATTTCACAGGACAGTAAGTATCTGAAACATTCAAGAGACGTTGATTCCGTTTGTCCTGATGCATTTAATGACACCATTTTTGTTTTAACTCAGCACCTTTGAAGAAGGACTCCTCCCCCCTGCCATCTGTGCCACCATCTCCAGCCAGGGACATGTCCACAATCAGCAGGTATATACCAGATCAGCTCCACTCAGCTTTCTAGGTTTTCAGATCTGGAATAAGGTGTGTGTGGTTCAATGAAGCATCAGATAAAGATGTATTTTCAACAGAAACCATCACAGCTTCTAAACAGAATTATGAAATAATCCACAGCCAGTCAGAGCCAATTCATATGAGATTTTCTTATGATGGGCTGCACAGTTAGCAGGGTTCTGGTGCAGGTTTCCTCCCTCCATCCAATGGCATGCACACCAGGCGTCTCTGAGTGTGTGTGTGTGTGTGTGTGTGTGTGTGGTGGGCTGGATGAGTCCCCACCTCTCTCTATTTAATTGAGACATGACGGAGCCCTGATCTGTCTATGTATTCATCATATATAAGATGTATAAGCAGACATTATTAGGTTCTTTATATTGATAATGGGTGATGATGTGGTACTTGTAGTGATCACTGAACGCGTTTGACCATTTTTATTCCTCTTCCAGCTCACGGGCACATGACTCCACAGCCTCCGTCAGCCTCTCATCTCCGTCGGTAAGTTCTCTTCTTCTCCGCGTTTCTTCTCAGCTCTGGCACATGTTGCTCAGGTTTCCTGCACCACTTTACCAGACGAGAAAAAAAATTGATTTGTTAAATTCAATATCCAATACAAATGAAGTTGCATATGCCTTTTTCAAGGAATAATTTGGAATGAATAGATTTATAAATACAGTAATTTATTTATAATATATGAGCACAATTACATCTGCTGCTTGTTTGGTTTATTGATTTTTTTATCTTTATTATTATATTATTATTATAGTAGTGAAATGAATGAATTGTCTTCTGTCTCTCAGATTTGTGACTCTGCTGGAGCTCCTGGTCTTGTACTCAGCAGTAACAGACCAACGCCACTACCCAGTGCAACAGGTGAACACCACGCATGTGCACACACACACACAGACACACACACACACACATCGGGTGTACAGAAAGTGTGTTTTGTCCTCTTATGTCGCAGGTAATGTAGTGCCCCCCCTGGTGGCCAATCAGTACATCCTGAGACCTGGAGGTCTTTTGCCTGCCTACTCGGTACGTCTGAGTCTGTGTGTTTGAATGTACTGTGATTTGGGAATGTAAATGATGTTTTAATGTGTGTGTGTGTGTGTGTGTGTGTGTGTAGATGTGTGTGTTTCTCTTCTCCCTGGCAGCAGATGTGTAGCTACAGCCCTGACTCAGATGTGGGCCAGAACATTTTCCTGCTCTGGTCCAGCTCTGAGGTGTTTGTGAGCAGGAATGTGTTTTTATGATACTAACAGTGAAGCCAGAACTTCAGCAGTGGTGGAGTGTGTGTGTGTTTGTGGACAGAGGACATGCGTAAATGGTTCCCAGGGTGTGGGGACTGGTAACATTATGGTCATAAACCTCCCCCAGAACTAAAACCTTGCAGGTCACTTGCCCCTGTATCACTGGACCTTTCTTCTAAATTTGACTTGTGACTTGCAGGATTATTATGGTGTGACATTCCCTGCTACCACTGCAGCAATTCCTGTGAGAGATGGAGGAGTGGCAAACAACCTGTGCTCAGGTAGACTGCAGGCTCCACCCCTGACTGTCATATTCATAGAACACTGTCATGAAAACACAAACCTCCTAAATTACAGCCAGAAACCAGCAGAATCTCGTGCATTGCCATTTATCACCGACCTCCTGAGCAGCAGAGGGCACTGTGGGCTTGTAGAACGAACAAAAAAAGTATTTTCATTATGTTAATTATATCTCTTCATTATGTTAGTCTGTTAGACTTTCCATTCTTAACTGGAGATTTGACAACTTCTGTTGGACATCAGTCTCCTCGATTCACACTAGTGATGGGCATGGCAGTTATTTTAGATGTCCTGAATCACTAGAATCAGTTCACCAAAGAGATTTGCTCAAAAGATTTGTTCACCAAACCACTCAGTTCTTTGTGGGAGGTTAATATAAGATAAGATAAGTTAAGATAAACCTTTATTAGTCCCACAAGTGGGAAATTGTATTGCCTTTGACTTCCTGAACTGATACGATGCTGAATGGTTCAGGTTTCAGTTCAGTTCAGTTCTGGGGCCAGTATACTAGTATTCTCTGCAAATTGGGCTCAGTTAGTGATCCTTCGATATTCAACACCCATCCTCACCCCAATGTAAATTAATACATACTTCAGTGCACAGATTTGGTTTGTATTTTTTTCCGCATATCTCAGGAAAAATTTATTGTGACGTAATGGGCTTGACAATATTATGAATGAAATGTGTGTGAGACTTCAGGCCAGCATCAGCAAGGAGGCGCACGAGGACCTTGCTCATGTCCCGAATCTCCGCGCAAAAGAAGGATTAGTCAACATCATAAGGCATGAAATCTAGTTGCATAAATGGTGGCAGAATTAGACTTTTCTTACTGTCACTGTGAGGCAGGATTGTCCATGTCCTGTCTACACTTCGCGATTCCACCAAAGAGGTCAAACAAACACCAGTTGTAGTGATGAAAAAGGGGCAGGTTTGTGTTCCAGTGGCTGCAGCAGCTTGCTGTGATTCTGTACCTTTTGTACATACGTGTATGTGTTGATCAGTTTCTGGGCATTTCCCACACTGTAAATGAACCTGCACCTTTTTCAGCACTACACCTGGTGTTTGTTTGACCTTTTTTGGTGGAACGTGGACGTTTCCTGCCTCACAGTCCCTTTGGTTCTTCGTGTGCTAAAGAAGATTGAAACAAATTGGGCAGATACCTCCTTACACTTGCCACACCAATGTAGTATCTTCTGGGATACCTCCGACGTTCAGAGTTAAAATAAGAGCCGGTTTTATTTTATGTAAATTAGATCTGTACAGAATCTAACTGAATATAACTGTAGAATATAATTCTAATGCTCTCTTTGTCTCAAGGTGAATCCACTAAAGTTGTGCCAGGTGACTCTTCCTCCCCAGCCCCTCCTACCACGCTGCCTTCTCCTACTCAGGCTAAGGTGCACATTGGGACTGGACCTCAGGTCCCAGCTCCAGGGGGACAGACCTTTGTGAACACCCCCTTGCCCCCAGGCTATGGCTACCCAGCTGTCTCATACTACCCGCCTCTGCCGAGTGCCCTCCAGTACCCACCCCTCTTCATGACCCCCACCAAGCAGGCCAACCAGTATCCGCCACCCAGCTATGGTCAGTCTTACAGTACAGGTATCATCTTCTTCTACCTTCGGCCTCTCCCATTAGCAGTCACCACAGCAGACGGTTGTCTGCATTTGACATGACGGCTTTAAAATGTCCGTTAAACAAATCCCATATTTGGTTAACTAGGACCCAATCTGCAAATACCATCAGTTTTATAACTAGGTAAATAAATAAATATCAGAGCCTATTTTTGCGCTGAGCCCTCAGCAAGCGTGGGATGTTCTGCTCAACTCAATGTCTTGAAAAAAAATCATGTGATGTAGAAAAATGTATGGGATGCATCGTGATGCTTCGATAATCAAGGCATTGATCATTGTAATTTAATCAAAGTGTGAGACCTGTGAAGCGTGGTGAGTAGGTAGGGGTGTTAGCGTGGTGAGTAGGTATGGGCATTAGCGTGGTGAGTAGGTATGTGTCGGCATGGTACGGGCGTTAGCGTGGTGAGTAGGTACGGCGTTAGCATGGTGAGTAGGTACGTGTCAGTGTGGTGAGTAGGTATGAGCGTTAGCGTGGTGAGTAGGTACGAGCGTTAGCATGGTGAGTAGGTACGTGTCAGTGTGGTGAGTAGGTACGGGCGTTAGCGTGGTGAGTAGGTACGTGTCAGTGTGGTGAGTAGGTACGGGCGTTAGCGTGGTGAGTAGGTACGTGTCAGTGTGGTGAGTAGGTACGGGTGTTAGCGTGAGTAGGTACGTGTCAGTGTGGTGAGTAGGTACGGGCGTTAGCGTGGTGAGTAGGTACGGGCGTTAGCGTGAGTAGGTACGTGTCAGTGTGGTGAGTAGGTACGTGTCAGTGTGGTGAGTAGGTACGGGTGTTAGCGTGAGTAGGTACGTGTCAGTGTGGTGAGTAGGTACGGGCGTTAGTGTGGTGAGTAGGTACGGGCGTTAGCGTGGTGAGTAGGTACGGGCGTTAGCATGGTGAGTAGGTACGTGTCAGTGTGGTGAGTAGGTACGGGCGTTAGCGTGGTGAGTAGGTACG
The DNA here is from genome assembly GCF_900700375.1 of Denticeps clupeoides. NCBI lineage: Eukaryota > Metazoa > Chordata > Actinopteri > Clupeiformes > Denticipitidae > Denticeps > Denticeps clupeoides. The sequence continues at coordinate 215,565 of NW_021630092.1, forward strand.
TGTCAGTGTGGTGAGTAGGTACGGGCGTTAGCATGGTGAGTAGGTACGTGTCAGTGTGGTGAGTAGGTACGGGCGTTAGCGTGGTGAGTAGGTACGTGTCAGTGTGGTGAGTAGGTACGGGCGTTAGCGTGGTGAGTAGGTACGTGTCAGTGTGGTGAGTAGGTACGTGTCAGTGTGGTGAGTAGGTACGGGCGTTAGCGTGGTGAGTAGGTACGTGTCAGTGTGGTGAGTAGGTACGGGCGTTAGCGTGGTGAGTAGGTACGTGTCAGTGTGGTGAGTAGGTACGGGTGTTAGCGTGAGTAGGTACGTGTCAGTGTGGTGAGTAGGTACGGGCGTTAGCGTGGTGAGTAGGTACGGGCGTTAGCGTGAGTAGGTACGTGTCAGTGTGGTGAGTAGGTACGGGCGTTAGCGTGGTGAGTAGGTACGGGCGTTAGCATGGTGAGTAGGTACGTGTCAGTGTGGTGAGTAGGTACGGGTGTTAGCGTGAGTAGGTACGTGTCAGTGTGGTGAGTAGGTACGGGCGTTAGCGTGGTGAGTAGGTACGTGTCAGTGTGGTGAGTAGGTACGGGTGTTAGCGTGAGTAGGTACGTGTCAGTGTGGTGAGTAGGTACGGGCGTTAGCGTGGTGAGTAGGTACGTGTCAGTGTGGTGAGTAGGTACGGGCGTTAGCGTGGTGAGTAGGTACGTGTCAGTGTGGTGAGTAGGTACGGGTGTTAGCGTGGTGAGTAGGTACGTGTCAGTGTGGTGAGTAGGTACGGGCGTTAGCGTGGTGAGTAGGTACGTGTCAGTGTGGTGAGTAGGTACGGGCGTTAGCATGGTGAGTAGGTACGTGTCAGTGTGGTGAGTAGGTACGGGTGTTAGCGTGGTGAGTAGGTACGTGTCAGTGTGGTGAGTAGGTACGGGCGTTAGCATGGTGAGTAGGTACGTGTCAGTGTGGTGAGTAGGTACGGGTGTTAGCGTGGTGAGTAGGTACGTGTCAGTGTGGTGAGTAGGTACGGGCGTTAGCGTGGTGAGTAGGTACGTGTCAGTGTGGTGAGTAGGTACGGGCGTTAGCGTGGTGAGTAGGTACGTGTCAGTGTGGTGAGTAGGTACGGGTGTTAGCGTGAGTAGGTACGTGTCAGTGTGGTGAGTAGGTACGGGCGTTAGCGTGGTGAGTAGGTACGTGTCAGTGTGGTGAGTAGGTACGGGTGTTAGCGTGAGTAGGTACGTGTCAGTGTGGTGAGTAGGTACGGGCGTTAGCGTGGTGAGTAGGTACGTGTCAGTGTGGTGAGTAGGTACGGGCGTTAGCGTGGTGAGTAGGTACGTGTCAGTGTGGTGAGTAGGTACGGGTGTTAGCGTGGTGAGTAGGTACGTGTCAGTGTGGTGAGTAGGTACGGGTGTTAGCGTGGTGAGTAGGTACGTGTCAGTGTGGTGAGTAGGTACGGGCGTTAGCGTGGTGAGTAGGTACGTGTCAGTGTGGTGAGTAGGTACGGGCGTTAGCATGGTGAGTAGGTACGTGTCAGTGTGGTGAGTAGGTACGGGCGTTAGCGTGGTGAGTAGGTACGTGTCAGTGTGGTGAGTAGGTACGGGCGTTAGCGTGGTGAGTAGGTACGTGTCAGTGTGGTGAGTAGGTACGTGTCAGTGTGGTGAGTAGGTACGGGCGTTAGCGTGGTGAGTAGGTACGTGTCAGTGTGGTGAGTAGGTACGGGCGTTAGCGTGGTGAGTAGGTACGTGTCAGTGTGGTGAGTAGGTACGGGTGTTAGCGTGAGTAGGTACGTGTCAGTGTGGTGAGTAGGTACGGGCGTTAGCGTGGTGAGTAGGTACGGGCGTTAGCGTGAGTAGGTACGTGTCAGTGTGGTGAGTAGGTACGGGCGTTAGCGTGGTGAGTAGGTACGGGCGTTAGCATGGTGAGTAGGTACGTGTCAGTGTGGTGAGTAGGTACGGGTGTTAGCGTGAGTAGGTACGTGTCAGTGTGGTGAGTAGGTACGGGCGTTAGCGTGGTGAGTAGGTACGTGTCAGTGTGGTGAGTAGGTACGGGCGTTAGCGTGGTGAGTAGGTACGTGTCAGTGTGGTGAGTAGGTACGGGCGTTAGCGTGGTGAGTAGGTACGAGCGTTAGCGTGGTGAGTAGGTACGGGCGTTAACGTTGTAAGTAGGTAAATCGAATGTGAAGGTTCACACAGTGGCGAGTAGATAAAAGTACACAATGAAGGTTACTGCAGTCAGCAGGTTTCAGGAGGATCATGAATACAGAATTCTCTGATCAGTGTGTGTTTGTGCAGGATTTGATGACCTCTCTCAGGGACGAGAGTTCAGTAAAGGATATGGATGCTCTGCCCAAACACAGTCAAGTCCTTCAAACAGCACCATCAAAGGTATACACACATATACTCTCTCACACACACACACACACACACACACTTCCCTGAATAGATGACAGTCTTGAATGGTGTCTCTTGCAGGCGGCTCTGTAACTGCTGATGTGAGCAGTGGTGGATACAGTAAGACTCAGGTGAGTGTATGTGTGTATGTGTGGGTGTTGATAGGTGGTGTAAATCACACTCCCTCTCCCGAATCTGTCAGTCATTTGAGAAGGCGGGGTTTCATACAGCCATGCCCCCACACTTCAATCTGCCATCTGCACTGGGCGGAGCCACAGCATACAGCCATACGTCATTTGTACACATCCTACCTGCACATCAACAACCTCATTTACAACGACTGCAGGTAAAACTAAAATCCTATAAATCAAACAAGAGAAGTGCACACACCTATTTTTAGAGGTTGTGAAGAATATGATGAAGGCTATTTTGAAGAATCTAGTAAAAAATTGTTTGATCAACCCTTTAGTTCAGCACACTGTCATCATCATAATCTTCATCTGCTTCATGTGTGTGTGCGCCTGTGTGCATGTGTGTATGTGGATGTGGTGGTGTGTATTTGTGTGAATTCTCTGATCGGTGCTGCTGGTGATGTGTATCTCTGCAGACTCTTCCTAGTCAGTGCAGCCAGAATGGCAGCATAGCACAGAAGAACCAGAACAACAAGAACAATTACAGCAGCTCAGCGTTCTGGGCCAACTGACCAGCTCTCCTGCACTTGCTTCTGTGAGATAAGTTTGTGGGTTTTGTGCAGTTTCTGCAAACTGGAGCTTTTTTGTAGGATAGTGAATGGAACCTTCTTCTGCAGGTCAGGGGGTCATCACCATGTCATTCCCTTTAATCCTCACCACTGGACTTCACCAGCGATCTGTTGGGACTCTGTTACCACTTTTATTTCACTTTATGGGACGTGTGCTCTGCGTCCCAGAAGAGCTCACCACAGGTTTATATCAAATTCCTCCTGCCATGGAAATAAACATTCTCTGCTATGGTCACCCTATAAATGATTTTGTGTTTGTGTGTGTGTGTGTGTGTGTGTGTGTGTGTGTGTGTGACTGACCAGAAAGGGGTGGGGTGTAGAGTGTACCTGTAGGGGTCAGGGTGTACAACAACAACAACAACAACAACATTTATTTCTTATATAGCACATAATCACATACAGTATGTCTCAGTTGTCTCAGGGTGGCCTAGTGGTTAAGGAGTATCACAATGACAATCACTTCACTGTCACTGTTCACTGTTTAGAAACAAGGGGCTTTGACAGGCCCTACAGTTGATACCCCCAAAATTGACCCTTCTGCACACGAGAACAAAACTCTAGGAGAGAGAAAAAAGGAAGGAGGAACCATTGGGAAGGAGTGATACAGAGAGGGTCGGCCTTCTAGGGTAGAGTGAGCCTGAAATTAGTGTCAGTGCAGAAGAGGAAAAGGTCCTACAGTTGTGGTGTAAAGGTCCAAAGTGTATTATAGAGCATCTGTGTCTAATTTGTGTTGTTAGCAGTTCATTGCTAGGGACTAGGATTCATCTGGTGGTCTCTTAACTGGACTCTGGAGGTTGTCTATGGTTGCCAAGGTGACTGTGTGATAAAGTGGACTTAATAATTGACACTGTGTCAACCAGACCAGAGTGAACAGATATGTTTTCAATTTAGATTTAAACACTGAGACTGTGTATGAATCCCGAACACTGACTGGTAAGTGGTAATTGTAGGGGTCAGTGTAGCTTGTACCTGTAGGTGTCGGGGTGTTGCGTGGTCCTGTAGGGGTCAGGGTGTTGCATTTACCTGTAGGGGTTGGGGTGTAGCATGTACCTGTAGGTGTTGGGGTGTTGCGTGGACCTGTAGGGGTCAGGGTGTTGCATTTACCTGTAGGGGTTGGGGTGTAGCATGTACCTGTAGGTGTTGGGGTGTTGCGTGGACCTGTAGGGGTCAGGGTGTTGCATTTACCTGTAGGGGTTGGGGTGTAGCATGTACCTGTAGGTGTTGTGGTGTTGCGTGGACCTGTAGGGGTCAGGGTGTTGCATTTACCTGTAGGAGTCGGGGTGTAGCGTGTAACAGAAAGAGTTGGGATATTGCGTGTGGACCTGTAGGGGTCAGGGTGTTGTGTGTACCAGAAAGGGTTGGGATGTAGCCTGTACCTGTAGGGGTTGAGGTGTGTGTGTGGACCTATAGGGGTCAGGGTGTAGATTGTACCAGAAAGGGTAGGGATGTTGCTTGTGGACCTGTAGGGGTTGGGGTGTTGGGTGTACCTTCTGATTTATAGACGGGTGTGATACCCACTAGGCGTCTACCCCTCAAGGTGTTCCATAAAATTGATTTATAACTTTTATAACGAGATTTATAATTTATAATGAGAAATTAATCTAGATCTGAAACTATTATTACTCTAGAACTGAAAGTCATTCCGAAATGCTCCATTCAGATCAGTGTTCAGTGTAGAGACGTGGTTTATCAGTGGTTTACATTCAACAGTCTGTCCAACAGTCATATCAGATGTTCCTGCTGCTCAGTGACGCGAGTAATGACACCATCACAATCAGTAGATTACAGGAATACACCGGCAGGACCGCGGGTGTCATCAGGAGGGAACTGGTAATGATTACCCAGGGTTCCAGTGGGTGTAGGCCCATCGAAGCCTGTCCCGTGAATGGAGAGGAAGACTGCTTCTGTCCAGGTTTGGTGCTACAGCCATCTTACCCAGCAGATCCATTTTCTGACCTTCTTAGATACTCCTTTCACTTCAATTTCCTGGGGAATAAAGATAATTTTTTCTTAAACAACCGTCGTGTTGTGTGTTGATGTATCCTGTTTTATATGATAAAATTCACACAATCTAAAACAATTCATTATTAAAATGATATAACTTTCCCTATGATGAAGAGAGAAGACGTGGCCTGTTTTTAATTCCATCATGAAGGTTTTAGTGATATGTGTGTCTGTGCACTTTGCCTTGAGTTCCTGTAACCGCTGACTGGCCTCGACGTATCGGAGTTCTCAACACTCTGTCCCTTCGTAGTCCGAAGGTCAAGGTTCACTGGGGCGTGTGTGCGTTTCAACCCTGAATTAAAGATGAACTGAGTAAACACGTCTAGTAAAAGTGTGTCCTTCAGTTAAAAGCCATTATTTCAGCATCATCCTGAATCAGACTTTATCACATCTGTTCTGAATACAGATATGGGCTCTCACCCTCACTGAGCAGCCTATCTCAGCCACGTTCCGAACAGTTCACGGTTGCTGCCGCTCCGGGGAACAGTTTTTATTTGTTTTTGTGCCTGTTTTGGAATGCTCTGCTGAACCGGAATGTTCTCCATGCAGGTTTTCCTCCATGTGTCTCATGCTTTCTGCAAGCATTCTTTATGTTTTATTTTTTCACACAATCTTTGCTGAAAAGTGTAGCCTTCTGTGTCTAGTACAACTCACAGTGTGAAACTGAACTCTGTCACATATTTCTGTATCTACTGTATATACTGTATTCCTTTATATTAATATAACCTCTTCACCTATTTAAATGCTTTAATAATGGAAAGGAAAAGAAAGAGCATGTAGAAGAACCTTTTCAGCTATTTAAATGGTATAATAATGGAAAGGTGGTGCACCAGCAGAAGAAGGAGCATGTAGAAGAACCTTTTCAGCTATTTAAATGGTATAATAATGGAAAGGTGGTGCACCAGCAGAAGAAGGAGCATGCAGAAGAACTATTTCAGCTATTTGACGTACAGTAGGTTTTCTGAAGAACAATGTCAGAACATGCCAGGCAGTAAAGCCTATTGTTTGCATGGGGTTCTGTAGCTACTACATCCTGGACCATGAAGCAATGGAAGAAGGTGTCCTGGCCTGTTGAATTACATTCTCCTTTACATCATGTGGATGGTGAGATAAGGAAGACACCTGGCACCAGGATGCACCATGGGAAGAAGGCACTGGAGGCAGTAGGTAGTAGGTGTTACCTTGTAGGTAACACATCGCCTATCAACCAGAAGCCCCAGGTTCAAACCCCACTTACTACCATGGTAGTAACCAATTGAATATTAGGCAGGTGGTCATGTGACATGTCTGGGGCCACCTGTGGGCCACATGGTTCTTCTGTGTGGAGTGAAAGTCCCAGAGAAACGCTGTCGCTCCACTCATTCTCAGGCACTGACGACAAAGACGCGCTGTGTGTGTTGCCTCTGCGGCCATGTGTGGGGACCGTGGCCCCCCGGTCGCGCGGGGACCCCCTTGTTTTGAATTACAGGCTGAATAGCTACCGTCACGGGCTGTTTCGCGCCTTTCATCCAGCGCATAAGGACCGTGAGAGCCCCGTGTTCCTGAGGGCCCCTGAGCTGAGAACCTGGCAGCAGCCCCGCGGGGCTTCACAGGCCGACCGAACTTCCCAGAAATCTTACATTTTAATCACATGTTTAAGACCCCACATGTATCAGGCTGCTAGTAAAACACCCAGCTCTGAAGCAGAAGAGCACAAAGCCCACTGTCCCCAGGGGGACTGTCCCTGTCGCTCTGGACATTACTGTAATATATTCCTGGAGCGTGGTGTCCCCCCTCCTTCCACCACCTGAAGTGAGCCGCGCGGTGCCCGGCGGAGTTAGGACCCCGCAGGCGCCGGGAAGCCCTCAGGTCCCCTCGTAGTGAGACGCGGAGGCATTTCTCCATCTGAACGGGAGGGAGACGCGCGGCACCGGCAGAGTTTAGGACCCCGTGGAAGCCGGGCAGGCCTCAGCATCGCTGTAGTGAGACGCACTGTGCCCGGCAGAGTTTAGGACCCCGCGGAAGTTGTGTAGCCATCCGAGTCGCTGTAGTGAGATGTACGGCACCCGGCGGAGTTTAGGACCCCGTGGACGCCGGCGTTGTTTGGAAACCCCACGTAAGCCGGGAAGCCCTCAGATCCTGTCATAGTGAGAATCGCGGCGCCAGCGGAGTTTAGTGAGACGCACGGTAGGACCCCGCCGAGAAGCTCGGTGCCCGGTGGAGTTTAGGACCCCACGGAAGCCGGGAAGCCCTCAGCTCCTGTCATAGTGAGAATCGCGGCGCCAACGGAGTTTAAGATCCCGCGGAAGCCGTCGTAGTGAGACGCAGAGCGGAGTTTAGGACCCCGCGGAAGCCGGGAAGCCCTCAGTTCCCCTCGTAGTGAGACGTGCGGCGCCCGGTGGAGTTTAGGACCCCGCGGAAGCCGGGAAGCCCTCAGCTCCCCTCGTAGTGAGACGTGCGGCGCCCGGTGGAGTTTAGGACCCCGCGGAAGCCGGGAAGCCCTCAGCTCCCCTCGTAGTGAGAAGAGCGGCGCCCGGCGGAGTTTAGGACCCTGCGGAAGCCGGGAAGCCCTCAGCTCCCCTCGTAGTGAGAAGAGCGGTGCCCGGCGGAGTTTAGGACCCTGCGGAAGCCGGGAAGCCCTCAGCTCCCCTCGTAGTGAGACGCACGGTAGGACCCCGCCGAGAAGCTCGGTGCCCGGTGGAGTTTAGGACCCTGCGGAAGCCGGGAAGCCCTCAGCTCCCCTCGTAGTGAGACGTGCGGCGCCCGGTGGAGTTTAGGACCCCGCGGAAGCCGGGAAGCCCTCAGCTCCCCTCGTAGTGAGACGCACGGTAGGACCCCGCCGAGAAGCTCGGTGCCCGGTGGAGTTTAGGACCCTGCGGAAGCCGGGAAGCCCTCAGCTCCCCTCGTAGTGAGACGCACGGTAGGACCCCGCCGAGAAGCTCGGTGCCCGGTGGAGTTTAGGACCCTGCGGAAGCCGGGAAGCCCTCAGCTCCCCTCGTAGTGAGAAGCTCGGTGCCCGGTGGAGTTTAGGACCCTGCGGAAGCCGGGAAGCCCTCAGCTCCCCTCGTAGTGAGAAGCTCGGTGCCCGGTGGAGTTTAGGACCCTGCGGAAGCCGGGAAGCCCTCAGCTCCCCTCGTAGTGAGAAGCTCGGTGCCCGGTGGAGTTTAGGACCCTGCGGAAGCCGGGAAGCCCTCAGCTCCCCTCGTAGTGAGAAGCTCGGTGCCCGGCGGAGTTTAGGACCCTGCGGAAGCCGGGAAGCCCTCAGCTCCCCTCGTAGTGAGAAGCTCGGTGCCCGGTGGAGTTTAGGACCCTGCGGAACCCGGGAAGCCCTCAGCTCCCCTCGTAGTGAGAAGCTCGGTGCCCGGTGGAGTTTAGGACCCTGCGGAAGCCGGGAAGCCCTCAGCTCCCCTCGTAGTGAGAAGCTCGGTGCCCGGCGGAGTTTAGGACCCTGCGGAAGCCGGGAAGCCCTCAGCTCCCCTCGTAGTGAGAAGCTCGGTGCCCGGCGGAGTTTAGGACCCTGCGGAACCCGGGAAGCCCTCAGCTCCCCTCGTAGTGAGAAGCTCGGTGCCCGGTGGAGTTTAGGACCCTGCGGAAGCCGGGAAGCCCTCAGCTCCCCTCGTAGTGAGAAGCTCGGTGCCCGGCGGAGTTTAGGACCCTGCGGAAGCCGGGAAGCCCTCAGCTCCCCTCGTAGTGAGAAGCTCGGTGCCCGGTGGAGTTTAGGACCCTGCGGAACCCGGGAAGCCCTCAGCTCCCCTCGTAGTGAGAAGCTCGGTGCCCGGTGGAGTTTAGGACCCTGCGGAAGCCGGGAAGCCCTCAGCTCCCCTCGTAGTGAGAAGCTCGGTGCCCGGTGGAGTTTAGGACCCTGCGGAACCCGGGAAGCCCTCAGCTCCCCTCGTAGTGAGAAGCTCGGTGCCCGGTGGAGTTTAGGACCCTGCGGAAGCCGGGAAGCCCTCAGCTCCGCTCCCCAGCGTCGCTGTAGCCATTTCTCCACCTGAACTGGAGGGAGACGCGGCGGAACGCGGAGGGTCGAACCGAGCCGCTTCTCATGGCGCTGTGTGCGCTCCTGCTGGCGCTCTGGTTCGCGTCCCCGCCGTGCGCGTCCCGCGTCTTCACCAACCACTGGGCGGTCCGGATCAGCGGCGGCGCCGAGCTCGCCGAGCGCATTGCCAGCAAGTACGGGTACAGGAACATGGGACAGGTAGGCGTCCTCGGAACCGAGTACCCGCTGGACACCTGCTCCGGGCCGGAGTTGAGCGGCGTGCAGGAAAAGTTCAGACATCTCTTCCTTCCTCCCTCTCTCTCCCTCTCTTTCTCGCCTTCTCTCCGTGTGTGTAGTTGGACTTGCGTGGAAATGTGGGACAAAGTACAGCGCGCATGCGCGGTGCCTGTTTATTACCGATTATCGATTAGACGACACTGCGCTTCCTCGACCCCGCGGAAATCGATCTAATCTCCACAAAACAAGTGCAAACGGCGACAACAGCGCGTCTTTCCGCCGCCGAACCGGAAGTGCTTCCTGATTGGAATTTGCATGTTAAAGACGGCGGATATTTTCCTTTCCTCCTCATTTACATGAACCACGTCCACAGCCAGCAGGACAGCTCTCCAGTCCTCCTGGTCCGGGACCTCCAGCAGGTCTCCTCCTGCTCTTCTTCTGTCCATCATGATCTTCTGCTGCTTCTAGCACGTTGGATCCTTCTTGTTTTGGTGGCATCTGAACTCATGTTCTTCTTCGTTTGCTGTGTTTCCTGATTGAGGAAAGCTGGCATCAGGTGATCAGGAACTGTCCCTCCACCTGACTTCACACCCACAAACATGCAGTCGAGCCAAAACATCATAAATCATAAAATATTCTGGTATCGCAGACGGTGGTGTATGTCAATTTAGCTCTAATCTGGATCTGATCCGATGGAGAAGCTGGACTTGTGTGGGTCTGATCCGCTGGAGAAGCTGGACGTGTGTGGGTCTGATCCTCTGGAGAAGCTGGACGTGTGTGGGTCTGATCCGCTGGAGAAGCTGGACGTGTGTGGGTCTGATCCGCTGGAGAAGCTGGACGTGTGTGCGTCTGATCCGCTGGAGAAGCTGGACGTGTGTGGGTCTGATCCTCTGGAGAAGCTGGACGTGTGTGGGTCTGATCCTCTGGAGAAGCTGGACGTGTGTGGGTCTGATCCTCTGGAGAAGCTGGACGTGTGTGGGTCTGATCCTCTGGAGAAGCTGGACGTGTGGTGGGTCTGATCCTCTGGAGAAGCTGGACGTGTGTGGGTCTGATCCGCTGGAGAAGCTGGACGTGTGCGGGTCTGATCCGCTGGAGAAGCTGGACGTGTGCGGGTCTGATCCGCTGGAGAAGCTGGACGTGTGCGGGTCTGATCCTCTGGAGAAGCTGGACGTGTGCGGGTCTGATCCGCTGGAGAAGCTGGACGTGTGCGGGTCTGATCCTCTGGAGAAGCTGGACGTGTGTGGGTCTGATCCGCTGGAGAAGCTGGACGTGTGCGGGTCTGATCCTCTGGAGAAGCTGGACGTGTGCGGGTCTGATCCTCTGGAGAAGCTGGACGTGTGCGGGTCTGATCCTCTGGAGAAGCTGGACGTGTGCGGGTCTGATCCTCTGGAGAAGCTGGACGTGTGCGGGTCTGATCCTCTGGAGAAGCTGGACGTGTGCGGGTCTGATCCGCTGGAGAAGCTGGACGTGTGCGGGTCTGATCCGCTGGAGAAGCTGGACGTGTGCGGGTCTGATCCTCTGGAGAAGCTGGACGTGTGTGACGTGGGTTCTGATCCTCTGGAGAAGCTGGACGTGTGCGGGTCTGATCCTCTGGAGAAGCTGGACGTGTGCGGGTCTGATCCGCTGGAGAAGCTGGACGTGTGTGGGTCTGATCCTCTGGAGAAGCTGGACGTGTGTGGGTCTGATCCTCTGGAGAAGCTGGACGTGTGTGGGTCTGATCCGCTGGAGAAACTTGGGGCAGTGCGGCTACCAGACCAGGCTGAGATCTTCGTCTGGTGGTTCCAGGGAGGAGCTCTGGGTTGTTGGTTGAGCTGGACTCATCTGGTCATGGGTGACAGCAGTGTGGTTAATTTCAGTGTTCATGCTGGAGTTCCTGTGAGCAGAGCGTTGCAGAATTGTTCATCATTTTTCATATTTTTTTTTAACTTTATATAAATATGAAATATTGAATCTTTTTAGTGCGCAGTGGGCCATTCATGTGGAGCTCCTGGCTGGTGGCTCTGTGCTGTGATGGGTTGTCTGTTTAAAGTTCTCCACACGGGACTGTTGAGTTGGTGAGATGGAGAAGATCCTGACCAGACGTGAAGATGGATAAACGGTGACGATCCACAGTCCCAGCTGGACCGTCTGGCCCGCGCCCGGCCGCGCCGCCATTTTATCGTCCCGGGCGCATGCGGCTATAAATCCGCCATTTCCACCGAGAGACGTGCAGACGCGCGTGGACGTGGTTTGTGGGAATTTGACTGTAAATGTGTCTGCAGTCCCAGAGTGCATCTGGCTTCTCAGTAAACCTTCATTCAGCTGGTGCGCTTGTGGAGACATGTCCCAACACACTCCTTTAGGGGCAGATTGCTCTCTTTTTGGTGGTGGTGAGAAGGCGCGTGAATGCACCATGAATCGTTCTTCTGCTTGAGAAGATGCTGGGAATGGAGGTGTGATGGCAGGACTCGCGGTGATGTGTTCTTCTGTAGAACTGGGCCTGTGCGCTGAGGAATGTCACGAGTTGCGTCACCAGACGGTTTTATTGCGACGCGCCCGCGATGCTTCGGGGTTTTGGAACCATCCTGGAAGTTTCGACCTGGACCACGCATGCCATAATTGTAATGTTGGTTTGTAGGTGTCTGAATGCGCGTGAACGTTCCTACTTCTGCGTCTAACAGACTTTTTTTTTTTTTTTTTTTTTTTTTCAGATCGGTGACCTGCAGGATTTCTACCATTTCTTCCACAGTCACACCATCAAGCGTTCCACCCTGTCCAGCAGGGGCCACCACAGCTTCATCTCCATGGAGCCGAAGGTAACCACCCCCTCACGCAGAGTCTTCTTAGTGTGGCAGAACGCGACTGCATCATATGAAGGTCATATGAAATGACCTTCATATTCCCAGGAAGGTTTGTTGATGTTCTGACCAAGACCATATTGTGGAGGTCTACCTGACCCATGGAGAGATACATGGACCTCTGGCCTAAATATAATCCACTAAAATGAGTTGACATAACTGCTACATCCACCTCTGATCCGGAGCCTTTCAGATCCACGTCTTCTAATCTCAATCTGCTGTGCAGGTGCAGTGGGTCCAGCAGCAGGTGGTTCGCCGGCGGGTTAAAAGGGATTATAAACTGGCCACACCCACTTTCAGCCACGCCCAGTCAAGCCCCACCTCATCCATCTACTTCAATGATGCCAAGTGGAGCAGCATGTGGTACATAGTAAGTAGAAGTGTGTGTGTGTGTGTGTGTTTCTGCGTTACTCAGATCATCTGTTTCATTTGTATAGTTATATATTTGTATAATGTATAATTAATTTTATTGTTATATAATATTAATACGATGTATTATTCCCAAAGTGCTGAGCATAGAGAACCATAATCAAGCTGCTCATTATGTCATCCCATGTTTGGATAATAGGAATTATGACAGATTGGATTTATTATATATATATATTTTTTTTTTGTAAAGTCTTCTTCTGAAAGATTTAGTCTGGAGCAGGGCTGTTGTTAGGTGCACAAGCACAAAAAAAAGACGACATTACATTAAATTACGCGGTTTTACAGGTCCATGTAGGCAATATTGATTTAACTAACTCTCTGGTTAACATAAGGTTCTTAATTTGACAAGAAAGGTGACTTGATGAGAACATGTTGGTGCTTAAAGTGCTTCACTGAGCTGAAATTAAAACAAGATAAATGAAATAAAAATAAAATCTAAATTAAAAGTGCGAGTGTTTTATGGGCTTAAACTTGACTATCGTCTCGGCCTGATGATTGGAAATGCAGCGGTGAGCGGGGACATTTATTGCTGCGTGTAATGCGTTTTGTAGATGCATTGTGCTTTTTATATCGTTTAATTTCTCGAGCTCACTCAGTAAATGAGTGGTCAGGTGATTTGTTTCGATTCGCACAAAAATGGATGCTGAGGTGGTGAAGTGGAGGCTACCTTCTAGTTACCATTGGGAAATGATGTCCCCACTCTAGAGCCCTGGGTGGGTGGTGAGACTGTGTTTTATGACCGTAACTGTGTGTGTGTGTGTGTGTGTGTGTCTGTGTAGCACTGTAATGGAGACATCCATAACTGCCAGTCCGACATGAACATTGTTGGAGCCTGGAAGAGAGGATACACCGGCAAAGACGTGGTGGTGACCATCCTGGACGACGGCATCGAGAGAAACCATCCGGACCTTGTCCAGAACTATGTAAGGCTGTGTGCGCGTGTGTTTAACCCCGGCTTGTACAGAACATGCCGGATTAACTGCGGCCCTCTGTGCTTCTAGGACAACCAGGCCAGTTATGATGTGAATGGTAATGACCTGGACCCCATGCCCCGATATGATGCCAGCAATGAGAACAAGTGAGCGCCACCTTCCTCCCTCTTTTTAGCGTGGGTGTGTGTGAATGTGCTGTTCATTCCTCTGTAATCTGGGGTTGGATTCCTGTCTCTCGTCCCCCAGATTCCCTTTAAAATGCTTTATAAAACCGCTCAGTACACCAGTTCACTGGTGGCCTGCTTTTTAACCAGGAGAGAGAGATACTTTTATCTTTTTGTGTGTGTGTGTGTGTGTGTCTGTCCTTGTACTTATTTTTGCAAACACATAAAAATGTAAATCAGTGTATCTGTTCCCCATTAGAAAAGATAAAAGGGGGAAATGATGAAAATGAATGAGGAGGTGGGTATGTTTAGAAGTAGTTCCAGTAGTTTGAAGGTCCTGTATTGAACATCAGTGTGTGTCTACCTGCCGATGTTGACCCCTGACCTGTCTTATGTGTCTGGTTTGCTGGAGGATTCCTGTGTGTGTGTGTGTGTGTGTGTGTGTAAACCTGCAGTCCTCCCCAACACACATGCACAAATTCTCACTCTTTCAAAGTGTGTACCGCCAGTTACTGAGTCTGTGCATGAAAATTGTGTGTGTGTGTGTGTGTGTGTGTGTGTGTGTGTGTGTGTGTGTGTGTGTGTGTGTGTGGCAGGCATGGGACGCGGTGTGCAGGTGAAGTGGCAGCATCTGCAAACAACTCTCACTGCACGGTGGGCATAGCTTACAACGCACGCATTGGAGGTGAGGTGGCATGATGTGTGTATGGTTTCCTGTGTAGGTGTACAGTAAACGTACAGTTTTATACGTTCTTTATTATGTCTCTTCTCTCAACATTTGACACCTTCATTTGATGTAAACAGCTTGTATAAATGTAAAGAACTAAACATAACTAAACTGCTGGGAACAGAAGTTAGTACAGCCCTATGTCCAGAAGAAGAAAGAAAGTGAAGTGATTGTATGCTGTGCTGCTGTGCCACACACGTCCCGCTTCACCATCAGATCCACACACGTCCCGCTTCACCATCAGATCCACACACGTCCCGCTTCACCATCAGATCCACACACGTCCCGCTTCACCATCAGATCCACACACGTCCCGCTTCACCAGCAGATCCACACACGTCCCGCTTCACCATCAGATCCACACACGTCCCGCTTCACCAGCAGATCCACACACGTCCCGCTTCACCAGCAGATCCACACACGTCCCGCTTCACCAGCAGATCCACACACGTCCCGCTTCACCATCAGATCCACACACGTCCAGCTTCACCATCAGATCCACACACGTCCAGCTTCACCATCAGATCCACACACGTCCCGCTTCACCAGCAGATCCACACACGTCCCGCTTCACCATCAGATCCACACACGTCCCGCTTCACCAGCAGATCCACACACGTCCCGCTTCACCATCAGATCCACACACGTCCCGCTTCACCAGCAGATCCACACACGTCCCGCTTCACCAGCAGATCCACACACGTCCAGCTTCACCATCAGATCCACACACGTCCAGCTTCACCATCAGATCCACACACGTCCAGCTTCACCATCAGATCCACACACGTCCAGCTTCACCATCAGATCCACACACGTCCAGCTTCACCATCAGATCCACACACGTCCAGCTTCACCATCAGATCCACACACGTCCCGCTTCACCATCAGATCCACACACGTCCCGCTTCACCATCAGATCCACACACGTCCCGCTTCACCAGCAGATCCACACACGTCCCGCTTCACCATCAGATCCACACACGTCCCGCTTCACCAGCAGATCCACACACGTCCAGCTTCACCATCAGATCCACACACGTCCCGCTTCACCAGCAGATCCACACACGTCCCGCTTCACCAGCAGATCCACACACGTCCCGCTTCACCAGCAGATCCACACACGTCCCGCTTCACCAGCAGATCCACACACGTCCCGCTTCACCAGCAGATCCACACACGTCCCGCTTCACCATCAGATCCACACACGTCCCGCTTCACCAGCAGATCCACACACGTCCCGCTTCACCATCAGATCCACACACGTCCCGCTTCACCATCAGATCCACACACGTCCCGCTTCACCATCAGATCCACACACGTCCCGCTTCACCAGCAGATCCACACACGTCCAGCTTCACCATCAGATCCACACACGTCCCGCTTCACCAGCAGATCCACACACGTCCCGCTTCACCAGCAGATCCACACACGTCCCGCTTCACCAGCAGATCCACACACGTCCCGCTTCACCAGCAGATCCACACACGTCCCGCTTCACCATCAGATCCACACACGTCCCGCTTGACCATCAGATCCACACACGTCCCGCTTCACCAGCAGATCCACACACGTCCCGCTTCACCATCAGATCCACACACGTCCCGCTTCACCATCAGATCCACACACGTCCCGCTTGACCATCAGATCCACACACGTCCCGCTTGACCATCAGATCCACACACATCCCGCTTCACCAGCAGATCCACACAAGTCCCGCTTCACCATCAGATCCACACACGTCCCGCTTCACCATCAGATCCACACACGTCCAGCTTCACCATCAGATCCACACACGTCCCGCTTCACCATCAGATCCACACACGTCCCGCTTCACCATCAGATCCACACACGTCCAGCTTCACCATCAGATCCACACACGTCCCGCTTCACCATCAGATCCACACACGTCCCGCTTCACCATCAGATCCACACACGTCCCGCTTCACCATCAGATCCACACACGTCCCGCTTCACCATCAGATCCACACACGTCCCGCTTGACCAGCAGATCCACACACGTCCCGCTTGACCAGCAGATCCACACACGTCCCGCTTGACCAGCAGATCCACACACGTCCCGCTTGACCAGCAGATCCACACACGTCCCGCTTGACCAGCAGATCCACACACGTCCCGCTTGACCAGCAGATCCACACACGTCCCGCTTGACCAGCAGATCCACACACGTCCCGCTTGACCAGCAGATCCACACACGTCCCGCTTCACCAGCAGATCCACACACGTCCCGCTTCTCGAGGACCGATATTGAACTGTCCTATATTCGTATTTTAAAGTGTGTGTGCGTGTGTGTGTGTGTGTGTGTGAAGGTGTGCGGATGCTTGATGGGGACGTGACTGATATGGTCGAGGCGAAGTCCCTCAGTCTGCAGCCACAGCACATTGACATCTACAGTGCCAGCTGGGGACCCGATGACGATGGCAAGACGGTGGACGGCCCGGCAGCACTCGCCAGGCAGGCTTTTGAGAACGGCATCCGGCAGGTGCGCACGCACACGCACACACACACACACACACACACACACACACACACACACATACACACACACACACACCACACACACACACACACACACACACACACACACACACACACACGATCTCCAGACTGAAACGCGCGAACATTGTTCTAGTTTAACCGAGTGAAATAAAGAGTGTCAGCCGCAGGTACGGAGAGACACAGCGATGTTCCATCAGCCCCGCCTCTTTCCATCAGCCCCGCCCATTTCAGCACAGGGTCTGATTAGGACGAGACGAGCACACACAGTGCATTTAACTCCTCCCTCTTCTCCAGGGCAGGAAGGGGCGTGGCTCCATTTTTGTGTGGGCATCAGGTAATGGTGGGCGGAGTCGAGACCACTGCTCCTGTGACGGCTACACCAACTCCATCTACACCATCAGCATCAGCAGCACGGCCGAGAGCGGCCGCAAGCCCTGGTACCTGGAGGAGTGCGCGTCCACGCTGACCACCACCTACAGCAGCGGCGAGAACTACGACCGCAAGATCGTGAGTGGCGCCATGACGACGTCTCTATTCCAGTTAAAATCTATAAAATAAGAACATCTTTTGCTATAGAGAGAGTGTGTGTGTGTGTGTGTGTGTGTGTGTGTTCTGGCGTGACCTGCAGTGTGTGTATGTGAACTGGTTCTCTCTCAGCTCGCAGCTTGTCTCACACACTGGTGTGAAATTCCTCTCTCTTTTGTTGAAGCCCAACACACACACGCCACAGTCTTACACACTCATCTCCTGGCTCCTTCCAAAAGGACCAAATCCAGCATGAGGACGCAGGAAGAAGAAGACGTGTCTGTAACCGACTCTTCACTTCTTCTCATGTCTGCAGCTCCTCCGTCTCTCAGCAGCTTTTCGAGCCTCCATGTCACTCCTCACACCACTCACTGCGGCTCCTTTACTTCTTTTGAGTGGACAAAAGTCTGGACACCTCCTCATTCAACGTGTTTTCTTTATCTTCATGACCATTTACGTTGGTAGATTCTCACTGAAGGCATCAAAACTATGAATGAACACATGTGGAGTTCTGTACTTAACAAAAAAAGGTGAAATAGCTGAAAACATGTTTTATATTCTAGTTTCTTTGCTCTGATTACTGCTTTACACACTCTTGGCATTCTCTCGATGAGCTTCAAGAGGTCGTCACCTGAAATGCTTCTCCAACAGTCTTGAAGGAGTTCAACACCAGAGGTGTTTAGCACTTGTTGGTCCAGCTCACCCCAAACCATCTGGACTGGGTTCAGGTCCGGTGACTGTGGAGGTCAGGTCTCCACTTTTTGTTAAGTACAGAACTCCACATGTGTTCATTCATATTTTTGATGCCTTCAGTGAGAAAATATGAAGATAAAGAACACACGTTGAATGAGAAGGTGTCCAGACGTTTGGTCTCTACTGTACATCTGATGTTTGTAATATTCATGTTTTATGACGTTGTCGTCATCTGTAGATAACTACTGACCTCCGCCAGCGCTGCACTGACAGCCACACGGGGACCTCAGCCTCCGCACCGATGGCTGCTGGGATCATCGCGCTGGCATTAGAAGCAAAGTAAGACAGGAATGGAGGACATTTACACGCGCACTGTCTCGCACACACGGTCAACTTTCCAGAAGAAGGTTTTTATTTGCACATTTTAGTATGGTTTGTATCTGTTTTGGTTTATGTATGGTGTGTGTGTGTGTGTGTGTGTGTGTGTGTGTCTCAGTCCTCTCCTAACATGGAGGGACGTTCAGCACATCATCGTGAAAACGTCTCGCGCTGGACATCTGAGCGCTCCGGACTGGAAAACCAATGCGGCAGGATACAACGGTACCTCCACTTACGCGCAGGCCGGAGTGGGGGGAGTGGCTCCATGTGGAGTGCCTTCACCTGATTGGTTGTTTCTGCAGTCAGTCATCTCTATGGCTTTGGGTTGATGGACGCGGAGGCGATGGTGAGGGAGGCGGAGCGATGGAAGCAGGTCCCCGCTCAGCACATCTGTCTGGAAAATGCTGACCGACAATTCAGGTAACCATAGCAACTGCCCTTCCACTGAAGCACCTCCTGAAGCGCATGGGGAAAAAGTGTGTGTTTATGAGGCTTGTTAAATGTAACTGATGTTAGTTAGTTAGTTAGTTAGTTGACTAGACCCATGTTGGTTAGGTGGTTATGGAGTACTGGGATTATGGGTAATCTGGAATCCTCCACAGTCCACGTTGCTGTAAACATTTTTCGTCCCTCCGCCTGAATTTCCTGCCCTTTTAAAGACTCATCACTGTGGTCGCAGTTGTGTGCAGGAAATGATGATGATGATGATGATGATTCTGTCTCCTGTAGGACAATTCGGCCTGAGCATGTGGTTCGATCCATGTACAAAGCGACTGGCTGCACAGACAATGCCAACCACCATGTCATCTACCTGGAACACGTGGTGGTGCGCATCACGATTCAGCACCCCCGCCGGGGAGACCTGTCAATCAACCTCACCTCTCCGTCCGGCACCAAGTCTCAGCTCCTGGCCAACAGGTACGAACCAGAGAAGACGTTCACCTGCACACAATTACCATGGCTGGTAGTGGCCTAGCGGATGAACCAGAAGACCCAGGTTCAAAACCCACTTACTACCATCGTGTCCTTGAGCAGGACACGAAACCCTGAGTGTCTCCAGGGGGGGGACTGTCCCTGTAACTACTGGTTGTAAGTCTGGATAAGGGCGTCTGGTAAATGCTGTAAATGTAACTTGACATTTGGTGGATTAAATCTCCTGTGTGTGTGTCCAGGCTGTTTGACCACTCGATGGAAGGCTTTAAGAACTGGGAGTTCATGACCACGCACTGCTGGGGTGAGAAGGCTGCAGGAGACTGGGTTCTAGAGATCCACGACTCGCCATCACAGCTACGCAGCCAGAAAGCCCCAGGTATCTCCAGCGTTCCGAGAGGACCAGTCACGCTTCACCCTGCCGTCACGCTTCCATCCACCTTAAACCTTGAGGTCCGAGAGGACCAGCCATGAACCTCGACTGGACCAATCACGCGTCCGTCCACCAAAAACCTCACGTTCTTACTGTACCAGTCACGCGTCCGTCTCCCAAAAACCTCACGTTCTCACTGGACCCACCACACATCCGTCCACCAAAAACCTCGCGTTCTCACTGGACCCGTCACGCGTCCGTCAACCAAAAACCTCGACTGGACCAATCACGCGTCCGTCCACCAAAAACCTCACATTCTCACTGGACCCGTCACGCGTCCGTCCACCAAAAACCTCACGTTCTCACTGGACCCACCACACATCCGTCCACCAAAAACCTCACGTTCTCACTGGACCCGTCACGCGTCCGTCCACCAAAAACCTCACGTTCTCACTGGACCCACCACACATCCGTCCACCAAAAACCTCACGTTCTCACTGGACCCGTCACGCGTCCGTCCACCAAAAACCTCGCGTTCTCACTGGACCCGTCACGCGTCCGTCCACCAAAAACCTCACATTCTCACTGGACCCGTCACGCGTCCGTCCACCAAAAACCTCACGTTCTTACTGGACCCGTCAAGCGTCCGTCCACCAAAAACCTCACGTTCTTACTGGACCCGTCAAGCGTCCGTCCACCAAAAACCTCGCGTTCTTACTGGACCCGCCACACGTCCGTCCACCAAAAACCTCACGTTCTCACTGGACCCGTCACGCGTCCGTCCACCATAAACCTCACGTTCTTACTGGACCCATCACGCGTCCGTCCACCAAAAACCTCACGTTCTCACTGGACCCGTCACGCGTCCGTCCACCATAAACCTCACGTTCTTACTGGACCCGTCACGCGTCCGTCCACCAAAAACCTCACGTTCTTACTGGACCCGTCACGCGTCCGTCCACCAAAAACCTCACGTTCTTACTGGACCCGTCACGCGTCCGTCCACCAAAAACCTCGACTGGACCAATCACGCGTCCGTCCACCAAAAACCTCACATTCTCACTGGACCCACCACACGTCCGTCCACCATAAACCTCACGTTCTTACTGGACCCGTCACGCGTCCGTCCACCAAAAACCTCACGTTCTTACTGGACCCGTCAAGCGTCCGTCCACCAAAAACCTCACGTTCTTACTGGACCCGTCAAGCGTCCGTCCACCAAAAACCTCGCGTTCTTACTGGACCCACCACACGTCCGTCCACCATAAACCTCACGTTCTTACTGGACCCGTCACGCGTCCGTCCACCAAAAACCTCACGTTCTCACTGGACCCACCACACATCCGTCCACCAAAAACCTCGCGTTCTTACTGGACCCACCACACATCCGTCCACCAAAAACCTCACGTTCTCACTGGACCCGTCATGCGTCCGTCCACCAAAAACCTCACGTTCTCACTGGACCCGTCATGCGTCCGTCCACCATAAACCTCACGTTCTTACTGGACCCACCACACATCCGTCCACCAAAAACCTCGCGTTCTCACTGGACCAGTCACGCGTCCGTCAACCAAAAACCTCGACTGGACCAATCACGCGTCCGTCCACCAAAAACCTCACATTCTCACTGGACCAGTCACGCGTCCGTCCACCAAAAACCTCGCGTTCTCACTGGACCAGTCACGCGTCCGTCAACCAAAAACCTCGACAGGACCAGTCAAGCGTCCGTCCACCAAAAACCTCACGTTCTTACTGGACCCGTCAAGCGTCCGTCCACCAAAAACCTCGCGTTCTTACTGGACCCACCACACGTCCGTCCACCATAAACCTCACGTTCTCACTGGACCCGTCATGCGTCCGTCCACCAAAAACCTCACGTTCTCACTGGACCCGTCATGCGTCCGTCCACCAAAAACCTCACGTTCTCACTGGACCCGTCATGCGTCCGTCCACCAAAAACCTCACGTTCTCACTGGACCCGTCATGCGTCCGTCCACCAAAAACCTCACGTTCTCACTGGACCCGTCACGCGTCCGTCCACCAAAAACCTCGCGTTCTCACTGGACCCACCACACGTCCGTCCACCAAAAACCTCGCGTTCTTACTGGACCCGTCACGCGTCCGTCCACCAAAAACCTCACGTTCTCACTGGACCCACCACACGTCCGTCCACCATAAACCTCACGTTCTCACTGGACCCACCACACATCCGTCCACCAAAAATCTCGCGTTCTCACTGGACCCGTCATGCGTCCGTCCACCAAAAACCTCGCGTTCTTACTGGACCCGTCATCTCTGTGTAGTGGTCTGCACCTTGCCCTGCCACCACTTTAAGTCTTGTGCTCCTCCTCCTCTCTGTAGGTAAGCTGAAGGAGTGGTCTCTGGTCCTGTACGGAACCTCGGTCCACCCGTACTCCGGGCGGAGTGAGAAGCCGCGCTCCGCCCCTGAACAGCCAACGGAAGAAGAGACTCTTGAGGAGTATCATGGTCTGTCTACTGAACACCAACGCACGACTTCACTCTTCACCGTACTGTTTCCATACAACGTGTGTGTGTGTGTGTGTGTGTGTGTGTGTGTGTCCAGGTGAGTGTGACCCCGAGTGCAGTGAGAACGGCTGTGAAGGTCCAGGTCCACAGCAGTGCATCAACTGCCTGCACTATTTCCTCAAATTCAAGAACAACACCAGGTACACTAGAAAACACACACACACTTGGACTAGCAGCAGACAGTGTCTCTGCCAGGGACGATTATCTGCTCCATCCTCTCATTTGTTTCCTGTAGAAGGTAGAATTAGAGACGGGATTCTGGGGAAATGTCCGTAAATAAGAGACGTAGTACAGTACGTATTGGGTAACGTCTTACAGGACACGATGGTAGTAAGTGGGGTTCAGAGGTGCTCAGTAGGTACAGTGGTGGCCTGGCGGGTAAGAAAGCGGCCCCGTAATCAGAAGGTTCGAATCCCGACCCGCCAAGGTGCCACTGAGGTCCCCTTGATGAACCCTGCTCACCAAGGGTGATGGTTAAATACAGAGGACCCGTTTCACCGTGTCCCACAATGACGAGCGATGCCTGTTCTGTGTATATCCGTCCCCGCAGGACGTGCGTGTCCGAGTGTCCGGCGGGCTTCTTCCGGGATGATAAGCGGCGGTGTAAGAAGTGTTCGGCGCTGTGCGAGTCCTGTGTGGGCGGCCGCAGTGATCAGTGCTCCTCCTGCAGACCGGGCTTCTACCTGAAGGAAGGTTCCAACACCTGCGTGCCCACCTGCCCCGACGGCTTCTACCTCCAGCTGGGTAAGTAGTCCCCCGAGCGTCCCCACGCGGCGGCGTCCATTTAAAAACCCTGACGTGCGTGTGGGGGTTTTACAGACTCCAGGATGTGCAGGAAGTGCAGTGAGAGCTGCAGGAAGTGCAGCGCGTCCGGGATCTGCACTGACTGCAAACCTGGGTTCAGGTACGAATGACTGATCACAAGCACACACACCTACAAGCAGACAATCAACCACAGGGACCAAAATACTTTGTTATTTTACGCTTAGGAGATAATTCGGTGATAACATTTCTTACGTTAATTTAAAATCACCTCTACAGCGCGTCCTCTTTCCTTTTCCTATTTTCCTATTGTTAATAAAATTATTTTAAAACGACCGGTATATGGCGATACAGAAGTTCCTTCAGGCAGATGTTCCAGCTCCAGGCCCATCAGGTTCTTGCACTCCCTGTGTCCCCGGTTTGTGTTGCACACACACTTTATTTCAATTGAAATGTTCCGTGTAGCACCAGGTTCCGGAGAAACGTTGTTTCATTTCACTGTGTACTTTGTAACGTGTCCCAGTCACAAACCCCACTTACTACCATCGTGTCCCTGAGCAGGACACTTAACCCTGAGTGTCTCCAGGGGGGACTGTCCCTGTAACTACTGACTGTAAGTCGCTCTGGATAAGGGCGTCTGGTAAATACTGAAAGTGAAGTGATTGTCACATGTGTTTCACAGCAGCACAGCACACGGTACACACAGTGAAACGTGTCCTCTGCATTTAACCATCACCCTGAGTGAGCAGTGGGCGGCCATGACAGGCGCCCGGGGAGCAGTGTGTGGGGACGGTGCTTTGCTCAGTGGCACCTTGGAGGATCGGGATTTGAACCGGCAACCTTCTGGTTACGGGGCCGCTTCCTTAACCGCTAGGACACCACTGCCCCATTACTATAAATGACTATAAATGACAATAACTATTAGATTAATGGTAGAGAGCAGCTCAGTCCTGATTGGTAGAAGGTGTCCTCGTGAAGAACTGATGCTCACAGATCTTCTTCCACCAGTCTGCAGGGGAACCGGTGCCAGCTGTCCTGTGACCCGGGGACCTACTACAATGGGCACAGACGGACTTGTGAGCCGTGCCACCCGGCGTGTGCCACGTGTGCAGGTACGTTCTCCGCCTTCTCCACCTCCAGTTCCTGTGCGTGCAGGCACGTCCTCCATCTGACTGTGTGTGCAGGTACCGGTATGGAGGCGTGTAACGAGTGTGCGGAGGGCTACTACATGGAGGACTGGCGCTGTGTGTCCAGCTGCAGTGCTGGCTATTACTTGGCCCAAGAACAGGCAGCCAATGGGGAGCTGCGCAAATCCTGCCGCAAGTGAGTGGAGCGCCAGTCACCCGCTGAATCGCTCTAGAAGGTGGTGTCCTACATCAACGTGTCCCATGTGTCATACGTGTAGGTGTGACCACACCTGCTACACCTGCACTGGTCCAGGTGAACACAACTGCAGCACGTGTGTGAGTGGCTACAACCTGGAGGGCGGGGTGTGTGTTGTCAGCACCATCTGTAAAGATGGTGAGTATTACACTCCCTATTACACCTACACAGCTCCACAAAACACATTCAGTTTCAAAAAATATTTTTACATTTACATTTACAGCATTTATCAGACGCCCTTATCCAGAGCGACTTACAATCAGTATTTACAGGGACAGTCCCCCCCTGGAGACACTCAGGGTTAAGTGTCTTGCTCAGGGACACAATGGTAGTAAGTGGGATTCGAACCTGGGTCTTCTGGTTCATAGGCGAGTGTGTTACCCGCTAGGCTACTACCACCCACAAATATCAGGACGAATAGAGTCCCAAGAAACAGTTTGAATAAACCTCCGCGGGAGAAGAGAACAATAAATGTTTGATATTTAAAATGAGTTTTGGCGATGAACGGGTTATTTTTGTCGACCCTTGACCTTTTGACCACCAAAATCTGAGCAGATTTTGAACATTTTTGCCAAATCGGAAGAAATCCCCTTCAGGTGTTTCTGATGTTTTCCAAAATGCTGACTGTCCATAATTGACGCAGCAAAAATCATACATCACACCCCATGCTGGGACACGCCCAAGGACACGCCCACTTGTGTCAATCATATTTACCGGCGGCATATTCTCCTGTTCCCGGTGTAAAGGCTAAATTACAATCACAATACAATCTTTCAATGCTGACAGCAGTAATTCACCTGATTTTTTACCAGCGGCTCCTCTCTCGGGGTGGCGAGGATTTTGAAATCAACCTTCTGATTTTTCTCTGTTTCTCCCTCTCTCTCTCTCTCTCTCTCTCTCTCTCTGTCTCTCTCCCTCTATCCATCGCCCCTGCCGGACTTGTCTCCGCCTCCCGGCTGGATGGATGGAAATAAAAACCCCTTGATTGACCTCTGACCTTCCTCGACCCCGTTTCCCCCTCTGCTCTCTCCTCCTCTCCTCCTGCCTGTGGAAAGCAAATGAAGAGTCTTGGGCCGAGGGTAGCTTCTGTGTTCTGGTGAAAAAGAACAATCTCTGTCAGAGGAAAGTTCTGCAGCAGCTCTGCTGTAGAACGTGTTCTTTACGGGGCTGAGCGGCCAGCCACGCCTCAGACGGGACTGCGTCGCCGCGGCGACGCCACATCAACAACACACCTACCTTCTGTACCGAACAAACTGCCGGCTCGCTGCAGTGGCCGTAGACAGAAATACGTGTCAGTATTTTTTCATGACCAAAGCATGGATGCCAAATCATCAAATAGCCCCGCCCCCCAAGGGGAACAAGGCTCTGGGGGCGCCAGGTGTGGAAATGTTACACTTTTTTTTGTTTTTAATAGAGATGTGTGCTTTCACTTTTCCTGTGATGCAGCTTGTCGCTCATGCAAATTATGTGTTGCGTGCACACACACACACACTCTTAACACACCCAAACTACTACACAGGCCTGATTTACTGCACCGCCCAGCCTGCATTTACCAGGTTATGTTTGTGGGAGGGGCTGTGTGTGTGCGTGTGTGTGTGTGTGTGTGTGTGTGCGTGTGTACATGCACGTGCGAAACTGCGGAACACACAGTCGTCTGAAGCCACAACGTGCCTCCGTCACTTCGGCTCCTCCCTCTGTAGAGAAGCGGAGAATGTACCGTACCACCGGGCCGCCAGAGTCACAATGCAATAAATAAACCTGCTATACTCACCACCTGCACTTCCCATGCTTTTATTACACATCGTAATCCTTAATTTATCTAAGTATTGTAGATAATATGTTCAGCATTTGTATTAATTGTTGTTTTTAATGCTTTAATTTTTGTTTTCTGATGATTCTGTATGTTGTGTTGCGGGGTCGGTCCCGACCCGACCGTGATGCTGGTAGGCTGTAGAACGTAGAGGCGTAGTGGTGCTATGGGACCATGCAGATGAGCCCACCACACTTTTCTTGTTTTTGTGTTTCTAGACGTTACAGTTTATGATGGTTTTATTTATGGAGAAGGTCCTGGTGCCACATACCTCTCTACTGAACCCATAACCAGAGTGTAAACCTGTAAACCGCAATAATTGATGTACGTTTGTGGTGCTGAGGCCAGAAAAAGAGTTTTGTTACTTGACACTTTTGTAGCCGTGCTGGTGAGCCACGCTGCTGGCTTCACTCAGTAGAAACTTGCTGATCTTTCATTAATAATGACTTTTGAAAATAAAAAGCCACTTTTGGGTTTTTTTTGGAGCTGATTGTGATGTTATGCTACTCAGGAACCTCAGACATGGATGAGTTCTTGCCATTCAGGGGCACAAACCTCCTTTTGATGTCATGCAGGATGTTGTGTATGTGCGAGAGCTCCAATCCCGTTCCTGCTTTTCTTTTTATATCTGCCCCCTCTCTTCTTCTTCTTTTGTCTTCTTTTGGAACATAGAGCCATTGTTTATTAAAGGTTATGATGATTAATATTTACCCCGAGTCATGGGCTCCTACAAACATTAAAATGATCTCTCCTAACTCCAATGTTGCTGCCGTCTTTTGTTTCTTTTGTGGACGTAAATGAGCCGGAGGTTGAGGTGGAGGATCATCTCATCTGCTGCTCTCATGGCGTGAATGTTCTCGCTCCGGTTCCCGGAACCTGAAGTCCTTCACTATCAGGCCGTTGAAGGAAGACCTGAGCTGGAGCTGGAGTGAGCAATGTTGTGGCATAGTGGAGCTGTTGGGTCCAGTCTTGGGAGAGGACACCGGGCAACAGCAAGTTCTCCACCGTGTGACGTTCTACCTCCATTGATTCTGGAAGAACATTTTTCCAGTCCTCAGGTGGCCCACCAAGGTCCACGTTGGGCTACAGTTGTTTACCGGTGTTGCCTGTCACTGTTTGGTTCTCAGGTGAGTACGTCAGCAGGAATGGGGGGGTGTCAGCAATGCCACGCTTCCTGCAGCCGATGCAGCGGGCCGGAGGAGGACGACTGTCTCGAGTGCATCTCCACCAGGTGAGGGCAGCTATCTGGACATCAGCTGTGTTTCTGTACCTTCATTTCAAAACCTGAAAATATCGTATAATAAGACCTGAAGTGAACATCAAGGTGCCTAATGATGGAGAAAAGAGATGTTCAGAAATAGTCATCAATGCTGAAATGAAATCATGACCCGAATGTTCCTCTACATCAGAAAATGATCTGAACTGATAAAGCATTAAAATGCAGAGCTGAAGAGCTTCTGATTGCGTTGTCCCTGGTTTGACGTTTAGGACCAACACCACTTTAGAATACAGCAGTCTTCTTTAGACCATAGAGTTTGTGTTGCAGTGTCTACTGATTCCTCCTTCATCTCCAGCACCAGGTAGGCAAAGGGCTCTTGCGAGTGTGGAGAACGGAGGAGAAAGGGAGGAGATGGACGCTGAGCTTCACCTGGCCAGGCGTTTGATGTATTTAAATGGACCATGAGGAAGTGTCAGTGTGTCAGAGCTGCGTGGGAAGATGACCTGCAAGCCGGCACTTCTCCATTCTATCTCCAGTGTTCACAGCTGGTTTTGCTGCTTCCTGTGTCCCCTGCAGGCTGTTTGACGGTGGAAGGTGTGTCTTTCGCTGTGTGAGGGGAAAATACCAGCTGGATGGGCGCTGCCAGCCCTGCCACCACACGTGTCATGAATGTGATGATGATGGACCTGACCGCTGCACCAGCTGCTGGAAAGGTCTGGCCCTTCTGGTCTTCCATTAGAAAGTAACCAAGTCGATAACAAATCACGGGTCCACCTTAGAACAACGCGAAGCCTGGACATCAGCAGGCTAAATCACTTCAGATGGGGAAGGGGGAAGTTGAGGAATTCTGCTGGTGTAACTCCTGGTTCCATCACCTTCCTTAGATCATGCTGGTGTTGAGCGTTATTTATTTGAGGGCCAGTGCCGTGAGTCATGTCCAGAGGAGCATTTTCACGTCCTCTCACTGAAGAACGTGTGTGAGCCGTGTCCTGAACACTGTCGAGTGTGTGTGTCCTGGGATCAGTGTGTCCATTGCAGCCTTGGCTTCTTTCCTCTGAATGGACGCTGCGTTCCCCTCACATGTGGAGAAGGTGGGTCCATCATCATCATCTCATTCCTGCTGCATTCCTACCAGCAACAGAAAGTCCAGAAACCCAAGGGAACAATTCATCTAAACTCTAATCATTATAACCAATCAACAATATGTTTCTGTGAGTGTCTTTAGATGAGTTAGAGGACCCTGAACTGGAAGAGTGTGTGCCGTGTGAAGAAGGCTGTGGGAGCTGTCAGAAGAGTGAGTTACTTTACATTTCCAGCATTTACCAGATGCCCTTATCCAGAGCGACTTACAGTCAGTAGTTACAGGGACAGTCCCCCCCTGGGGACACTCAGGGTTAAGTGTCCTGCTCAGGGACACGATGGTAGTAAGTGGGGTTTGAACCTGGGTCTTCTGGTTCATGCTAGGCTAGGTTACCTGCTAGGCTACCACCACCCTGAGCGTTATTTCACTCCTAACACAAACACAAACTTGTTTTAGTTTAGCTCTAAATTTACCATAAAATATGACTTGTCAGTATTGAATAAGGACCAGATTGGGACCTGGTCGGGGTCTAGTTGGGACCTGGTCGGGGACTAGTTGGGACCTGGTCGGGGACTAGTTGGGACCTGGTCGGGGACTAGTTGGGACCTGGTCGGGGACTAGTTGGGACCTGGACGGGGTCTATTTGGGACCTGGACGGGGTCTATTTGGGACCTGGTCGGGGTCTATTTGGGACCTGGTCGGGGTCTATTTGGGACCTGGTCGGGGTCTAGTTGGGACCTGGTCGGGGACTAGTTGGGACCTGGTTGGAATCTACGTGTCCTGTGCTGGACTGTACCAAACATGGCACTGCAGTTTCTGGTGGAAGTGATGAATCATGAATGAAACAAATTATTTGAGCCCAATTGTTGTGTAATGTTTTTTTTTTTTATCCATCAGCTGACCCCAAACACTGTTCCTCCTGTCATCAGGACTTCTACCAGTACGTCTTCTGCATTTCAACCCGTTTCCAGTATCAAATGACCCAGTAGTGCACGTTTTCTGTATTGTGTTGTGACTTGTCGGTGTGTTGTGTGTTGGGGCAGATTTGGTGCGCAGTGTCTCCGGCACTGTCCTGACGGGACGTACGGTGTGAACAGCAGCAGAGTGTGTGAGCACTGTGATGCACACTGCCTCATCTGTGACCAGGAACAGTGCTACTGGTGTGAGGAGGGATACTTCCTGTCAGGTGACGACAGTGTGTGCAGTTGTGTGATCTTGTGTGTGTGTGTGTCGATTGTATATTAAGTAGCGTTTTCTCGCTCTCTCTCTCTCTCTCTCTCTAGATGGTGTGTGTGTGAGTGTGTGTGTGGACGGTCTGTATGCTGATGTGCAGCATGGTGAGTGTGACTTGTGTCACAAACGCTGTCGTACATGTGGAGGACCCGCCCATGATGACTGTGACTCGTGTGAGGTGGGGAAGCGACTGGAGGACGGCCGGTGTCTTACTGGTCCCTCTGAAGTCCACTGTCAGTCCCAGCACTTTCTGAGTGGTATGGGAGCGTGAACACACCGCACACACCAATACTACACTAACAGTCCCTTACACACATTGTTGTGTGAATTATGTTTTTAACCCTAAATCTAGACCAAGAGGAGTGTGTCCAGTGCCATCCGTCCTGCAGCTCGTGCTCTGGACCCCAGAAAGACGAGTGTAACGCGTGTAGAGCAGGTACTCAGGCGATGAGCTGGAGAGTCGTGAGACACCAGGGCTTTACACTATTCACCAACTCCTCCTCCTCTGGATCTTCTGAGTGTGTGTGTATTCGCACGCAGGGCGCTTTCTCTCTACATCTCGGGAGTGTGTGTCCCGCTGTCCAAAGGGAAGTTTCGGGAACGAGTCGTCATGGAGATGTGAGGAATGCACATCAGGATGTGTGCAGTGTGTAAACAGCCACACCTGCCTGCAGTGTCAGTCTGACCTGGTACAACTCTACCTGCAGGATGGCCACTGTGTGCCTGAGTGTCAGAGGTGCGCACATGCACACACATACACTACACTACACTACACTACACTACACACACACACACACATACACTACACACACACACACACACACACACACATAGACGCACGCACACATACACTACACACACGCGCATGCACACACATACACTACACACACACACACACACGTATATCTGTACTGGGTGCAGTGTCAGTCTGACCTGGTATAACTCTACCTGCAGGATGGCCACTGTGTGCCTGAGTGTCAGAGGTGCGCACATGCACACACATACACTACACTACACTACACTACACACACACACACACACACACACACACACACATACACTACACACACGCGCATGCATACACGTACACCACACACGCACACACACGTACATCTGTACTGGCTGCAGTGTCAGTCTGACCTGGTACAACTCTACCTGCAGGATGGCCACTGTGTGCCTGAGTGTCAGAGGTGCGCACATGCACACACATACACTACACTACACTACACACACACACACACACACACACACACACACACATACACTACACACACGAGCATGCATACACGTACACCACACACGCACACACACGTACATCTGTACTGGCTGCAGTGTCAGTCTGACCTGGTATAACTCTACCTGCAGGATGGCCACTGTGTGCCTGAGTGTCAGAGGTGCGCACACGCACACACACACACACACACACACACACTCACAAACATGTACATACACACATGCGCACACACACACATTACAATAACATTTGTGTGTGCATCTCTTAACAGCGGCTACCCAGACAGGGGTGTGTGTGCGCCGTGTTCATCTCAGTGTCTCCTCTGTGACGGGGGACCAAGTGTGTGTGTGAAGTGTGTAGCGCAGTTCCTGCTGATGGGCCACCAGTGTGTGGAGCGCTGTCCCTCAGGCTACCGCCAGTCGGAGGACGCGTGTGAGCGATGCCCGTCCGGCTGCTCCCGCTGTGGCACACAGCAGCAATGCAGCGGTGAGCCACGCCCACAAATCTGCACAAAGTCCTTGTTGTGTTCATGTGGCTTCCCTGAACACCACTCTGCTTCCCGCTCAGACTGTGAGGAGTACTACTTCCTGTACTCCGGCCGCTGTGTGAACGACTGTCCTCGGGGTTTCTACGGCGACGTGCCGGACAGGCGGTGTGACTCCTGCCATGACGACTGTGCAGCGTGTGACGGTCCGCATGCAGACGACTGCACTGCCTGCAAACGTGGGAGAAACCTGCGTTATCGTGGGCGGTGCCTGTCCTCCTGCCCGTCCCACACATATCAGGACAAGCAGAGAGACGAGTGCAGGGGTACAACACACACACACACACGTCTGTACTGGCTGCAGTTGGTCTTAAAAAATTAACTGACAAAGGAAATCCGTGAATATGGAGAAGAGTGAAGAGTCGTCAACGTCACTACATCATGCAGACGAAACACTGTAGTCTTCACTGTTCATTCATCTTCACCGTTCAGAGGAAGCAGGTGGTCATTCTAACACGTGTGTCTTGCACAGATTGTGATCGGTCTTGTCTGACATGTTCTGGAACCCTTCCATCATCGTGTCTGAGCTGTGGGCGGGGCAAGCGGATGGACTCTCAGGGTCACTGCGAGATCGTCAGTCCATGTCTGGAAGGCTCATACCAGGACCAGGCTGGACTGTGCCAACCCTGCCACCGATCCTGCCTGCTGTGCAACGGGCCGACACACACACACTGCCTGGCCTGTCCCATCGACCAGTATCTCATCAGTGAGTTCGACACACCCAGACACACCCAGACACACCCAGACACACCCAGACACACCCAGACACACCCAGACACACCCAGACACACCCAGACACACCCAGACACACTGCCTGGCCTGTCCCATCAACCAGTATCTCATCAGTGAGTTCGACACAGCCAGACACACCCAGACACACCCAGACACACCCAGACACACCCAGACACACCCAGACACACTGCCTGGCCTGTCCCATCAACCAGTATCTCATCAGTGAGTTCGACACACCCAGACACACCCAGACACACTGCCTGGCCTGTCCCATCAACCAGTATCTCATCAGTGAGTCAGACACACCCAGACACACCCAGACACACCCAGACACAGCCAGACACACTGCCTGGCCTGTCCCATCAACCAGTATCTCATCAGTGAGTTCGACACACCCAGACACACCCAGACACACCCAGACACACCCAGACACACCCAGACACACCCAGACACAGCCAGACACAGCCAGACACACCCAGACACACCCAGACACAGCCAGACACACTGCCTGGCCTGTCCCATCAACCAGTATCTCATCAGTGAGTTCGACACACCCAGACACACCCAGACACACCCAGACACACCCAGACACACCCAGACACAGCCAGACACAGCCAGACACAGCCAGACACAGCCAGACACAGCCAGACACACCCAGACACACCCAGACACAGCCAGACACACCCAGACACAGCCAGACACAGCCAGACACAGCCAGACACAGCCAGACACAGCCAGACACACTGCCTGGCCTGTCCCATCGACCAGTATCTCATCAGTGAGTTCGACACAGCCAGACACACCCAGACACACCCAGACACACTGCCTGGCCTGTCCCATCAACCAGTATCTCATCAGTGAGTTCGACACACCCAGACACACCCAGACACACCCAGACACACCCAGACACACCCAGACACACCCAGACACACCCAGACACACCCAGACACAGCCAGACACAGCCAGACACAGCCAGACACACCGCCTGGCCTGTCCCATCAACCAGTATCTCATCAGTGAGTTCGACACACCCAGACACACCCAGACACACTGCCTGGCCTGTCCCATCAACCAGTATCTCATCAGTGAGTTAGACACACCCAGACACACCCAGACACACCCAGACACAGCCAGACACAGCCAGACACACCGCCTGGCCTGTCCCATCAACCAGTATCTCATCAGTGAGTTCGACACACCCAGACACACCCAGACACACTGCCTGTCCTGTCCTGTCCCATCAACCAGTATCTGATCAGTGAGTTAGACACACCCAGACACACCCAGACACACCCAGACACACCCAGACACACTGCCTGTCCTGTCCTGTCCCATCAACCAGTATCTCATCAGTGAGTTAGACACACCCAGACACACTGCCTGGCCTGTCCCATTGACCAGTATCTCATCAGTGAGTTAGACACACCCAGACACACCCAGACACACCCAGACACACTGCCTGTCCTGTCCCATCAACCAGTATCTGATCAGTGAGTTAGACACACCCAGACACACCCAGACACACTGCCTGTCCTGTCCCATCAACCAGTATCTCATCAGTGAGTTCTGTTTGTGTCTCTGAAGATCAGACCTGCGTTCCTCATTGTCCAGAAGGTTACTATGCCGACAGCAGTCAGCAGTCATGTGAGCGATGTCATGTGACCTGTGCCACCTGTGGAGGGCATCACAGCAGCGACTGTCTCACCTGCTCCCCTGGGCTGCTCCGCCATGAGCCCTTCTGTGTGGACACCTGTGGGACTGGGTACAGCCACGCCCCTACAGCCACTTTACTGCTCTCATTGTGGATTTTTCTTTCACCCATCTCTCCTTTTCTTCTAGCTACTATGGCAACAGTAGTGGGGTGTGTGAGCGTTGTGACCAGCCGTGTGCAGAATGTGTGGGTCACCGCAGCCGCTGCACCAGCTGCAGAGACGCCTACTTCCTGCTGGGGACAAGCTGTCTGCACGTGTGTCCCAATACACACTACCCTGACCAGCAGGACAAGACCTGCCACCGCTGCCATGCAACGTGCAGGACCTGCCACAGTGAGGCGCACATTCACCCTGCGCTCAACACCCACCGTCCCACATACACTAATATAATATAATATACACAATATAATATACACAATATTCAACCGTATACGTACACTACCCTGCCATGCAACGTGCAGGACCTGCCACAGTGAGGCGCACATTCACCCTGCGCTCAACACCCACCATCCCACATACACTAATATAATATAATATACACAATATAATATACACAATATACAACCGTATACGTACACTACCCTGCCATGCAACGTGCAGGACCTGCCACAGTGAGGCGCACATTCACCCTGAGCTCAACACCCACCGTCCCACATACATTAATATAATATAATATACACAATATAATATACACAATATACAACCGTATACGTACACTACCCTGCCATGCAACGTGCAGGACCTGCCACAGTGAGGCGCACATTCACCCTGCGCTCAACACCCACCATCCCACATACACTAATATAATATAATATACACAATATAATATACACAATATTCAACCGTATACGTACACTACCCTGCCATGCAACGTGCAGGACCTGCCACAGTGAGGCGCACATTCACACTGAGCTCAGTTCTCAACACCCACCGTCCCACATACACTAATATAATATAATATAATATACACAATATAATATACACAATATTCAACCGTATACGTACACTACCCTGCCATGCAACGTGCAGGACCTGCCACAGTGAGGCGCACATTCACCCTGAGCTCAGTTCTCAACACCCACCGTCCCACATACACTAATATAATATAATTTACACAATATAATATAGACAATATACAACCGTATACGTACACTACCCTGCCATGCAACGTGCAGGACCTGCCACAGTGAGGCGCACATTCACCCTGAGCTCAACACCCACCGTCCCACATACACTAATATAATATAATATACACAATATAATATAGACAATATACAACCGTATACGTACACTACCCTGCCATGCAACGTGCAGGACCTGCCACAGTGAGGCGCACATTCACCCTGAGCTCAACACCCACCGTCCCACATACACTAATATAATATAATATACACAATATAATATAGACAATATACAACCGTATACGTACACTACCCTGCCATGCAACGTGCAGGACCTGCCACAGTGAGGCGCACATTCACCCTGAGCTCAGTTCTCAACACCCACCGTCCCAGATACACTAATATAATATAATATAATATACACAATATAATATACACAATATTCAACCGTATACGTACACTACCCTGCCATGCAACGTGCAGGACCTGCCACAGTGAGGCGCACATTCACCCTGAGCTCAACACCCACCGTCCCACATACACTAATATAATATAATATACACAATATAATATACACAATATTCAACCGTATACGTACACTACCCTGCCATGCAACGTGCAGGACCTGCCACAGTGAGGCGCACATTCACCCTGCGCTCAACACCCACCATCCCACATACACTAATATAATATAATATACACAATATAATATACACAATATTCAACCGTATACGTACACTACCCTGCCATGCAACGTGCAGGACCTGCCACAGTGAGGCGCACATTCACCCTGAGCTCAACACCCACCGTCCCACATACACTAATATAATATAATATAATATACACAATATAATATACACAATATTCAACCGTATACGTACACTACCCTGCCATGCAACGTGCAGGACCTGCCACAGTGAGGCGCACATTCACCCTGAGCTCAACACCCACCGTCCCACATACATTAATATAATATAATATAATATACACAATATAATATACACAATATTCAACCGTATACGTACACTACCCTGCCATGCAACGTGCAGGACCTGCCACAGTGAGGCGCACATTCACCCTGAGCTCAGTTCTCAACACCCACCGTCCCACATACACTAATATAATATAATTTACACAATATAATATAGACAATATACAACCGTATACGTACACTACCCTGCCATGCAACGTGCAGGACCTGCCACAGTGAGGCGCACATTCACCCTGAGCTCAACACCCACCGTCCCACATACACTAATATAATATAATATACACAATATAATATAGACAATATACAACCGTATACGTACACTACCCTGCCATGCAACGTGCAGGACCTGCCACAGTGAGGCGCACATTCACCCTGAGCTCAACACCCACCGTCCCACATACACTAATATAATATAATATACACAATATAATATAGACAATATACAACCGTATACGTACACTACCCTGCCATGCAACGTGCAGGACCTGCCACAGTGAGGCGCACATTCACCCTGAGCTCAACACCCACCGTCCCACATACACTAATATAATATAATATACACAATATAATATACACAATATACAACCGTATACGTACACTACCCTGCCATGCAACGTGCAGGACCTGCCACAGTGAGGCGCACATTCACCCTGAGCTCAACACCCACCGTCCCACATACATTAATATAATATAATATACACAATATAATATAGACAATATACAACCGTATACGTACACTACCCTGCCATGCAACGTGCAGGACCTGCCACAGTGAGGCGCACATTCACCCTGAGCTCAACACCCACCGTCCCACATACACTAATATAATATAATATACACAATATAATATAGACAATATACAACCGTATACGTACACTACCCTGCCATGCAACGTGCAGGACCTGCCACAGTGAGGCGCACATTCACCCTGAGCTCAGTTCTCAACACCCACCGTCCCACATACACTAATATAATATACACAATATAATATAGACAATATACAACCGTATATGTACACTACCCTGCCATGCAACGTGCAGGACCTGCCACAGTGAGGCGCACATTCACCCTGAGCTCAGTTCTCAACACCCACCGTCCCACATACACTAATATAATATACACAATATAATATAGACAATATACAACCGTATATGTACACTACCCTGCCATGTGAACCCTCAACCCTTACGAGTCCATTTCCGTACCCTCTAGGCCACCACTGGTTTGGAGAGACTTCTTGCTTATTACGTAACTTCGTGTGTTATTTCATAGTCCTGCACGTTCAGTTTTGTTCTACAATGAATTAATAATCGAGGTTCATGCACATCCTGTCTGTCCAGGTTCTGGTGCCCTCTACTGCACCTCCTGCTTTGATGGCTTTCTTCTTCATGCTGGGATCTGCTTCTCCCAGTGCCTGGCAGGAACGTATCCTTCCACCATGGTACCGTGCTAACTGGGACTTCATCAGTCCGGTTCTTCTTTCGCTGTGTGACTGTGTAAGATGATGATGATGATGATGACGATTTTGGGCGTGTCCTGTTGGTGCTCTCCCAGAATCCAGAGGTGGCCTGTGAGCCGTGTGACCCGTCCTGTCTGGAGTGTAAGGGCCCGGGGCCACAGGCCTGCACCGAGTGTCCTGCTGTCCAGCGACTGGCGGAGGACGGCCGCTGCCTGAGCTGCTGCAGGACTGACCGCTGGACTCTGGACTCGGACCTTCTCATCCCGTGGGAGTGCTGCCGATGTGACCAATCAGACGGTGCGCT
Source organism: Denticeps clupeoides (assembly GCF_900700375.1). Lineage (NCBI taxonomy): Eukaryota > Metazoa > Chordata > Actinopteri > Clupeiformes > Denticipitidae > Denticeps > Denticeps clupeoides. The sequence continues at coordinate 253,518 of NW_021630092.1, forward strand.
GCACCTCCACCAATAACTGGCTACGGTTCCCAGATGCCTCCTACGAACTCCTCAATCCACACAAATAGTGTCCATCATTTCACCATTTACATTTACATTTATGGCATTTATCAGACGCCCTTATCCAGAGCGACTTACAATCAGTAGTTACAGGGACAGTCCCCCCCTGGAGCAATTTAGGGTTAAGTGTCTTGCTCAGGGACACAATGGTAGTAAGCGGGATTTGAACCTGGGTCTTCTGGTTCATAGGCGAGTGTGTTACCCACTAGGCTACTACCACCCCGTGTTCCTACTCCATTAATCTGACATGAAGCTCCACCTTCAGGTTGGAGAACTTGACCTCGTGTGAACATGTAGAGACAGCATCTGCAGCCACCTTCTCTACTGCCATTCTATATTAAAATGTCATATTATTTATCATTTATATCCTGTCTGCTCAACACGTTCTCCTGTCTTGTGTTTAGATGGATGTGTTGTTGGTGAGAACTTCAGGTTCGAGGAGCCTGGAGACGTGGGTATCGGGGGGGTGCGTGGCCTGGTGGCCGGGCTGGTGGCCGCAGTCTTCGTCCTGGGTGGGGTTCTGTTCCTGCTGCTGTGGACACGTTCCACGCGTCCACGTTCTCCTGTTGTCATGCTGCGTGGATACGAGAAGCTGTCAGCCCACGGCGCCGGCCCCGCCCCCTCCCTGGACGAGTCCGGTCTGTACCACGACCGCCTGGAGGACTATGATGATGATGAAGAGGACATTGTGTACATGTCTCAGGATGGAACCATCTACCGCAAGTACCGCCTCCTGGATGAAGATGAACCCGAAGAGGACTACGGTGATGAGAGCTCCGCCCTCAAATGAGCCACACCCACAGTCTTCTGCACTGATACAACTGCTCCTACCTTCACTCCAGATCTTTCTATTTATCCTCCTGACTGATATGAATCTTGAATATGAAGTGTAATAAATGTTGTGTGGTCCTACAGAGATGATCATTAATATTATAGGTTATTAAAATTTTGGTAGAACCCATCATGGTCTCAGCACTACTGTTAGATGCATCATCATCAAAGCGACCAGAACCCTAGTAGCTACTACAGCAGTAGAACGTGACCGAACACCTGAATTATTAAAGTCGATTAATAAAATATTATATATAGAATTAACAAATACATAAAAATGGTGTGAAGTTCCAGTGTAGAATTTAATAATAAGTTCCACAATATATATACAATATATAAACCATCCGGTGGTTAATTACACGGCCTTTTACTCAGCAGACAGCTTTATACATCGTGTGTGTTCCGGTAAACATGGCTTCTTATTAATTATGCAGAATGTTGTTCTAATACATCTCACACACACACACACACACACACACACACACACACACAGAACTGCTACAGAAGGTCTGAACCAAGGTCAGTGGCCATTCATGATGACCTCTGGTTCTGCCGTCTGGAAGAAAACGTCGTCCTTCAGTTTGAGATGTTCTGGTTGTTCCAACTTCTGTTTTGCCGCTTCTATATCACTGTGGATTGCGGTTACGAGGTCATCTAAACACAAACACACACTCAACATTTAGGGCGTTTGACGTGTGTGTGTGTGTGTGTGTGTGTGTGTGTAGGTGTCCTACCCAGCGACTTGAAGCTTCGCTCAGGACGGATGTACCCCACCAGCACCAAGCTGAGGACCTGACCATAAAAGTCCTCCTTGAACGTGTGGATGACATGAGTCTCCTGCAACACAGAGGAGCCCCTGAATGACCCCTGACCTCCTTACAGTCAGTGTTTACAGGGACAGCGAAGCGGATGTTTTCCAGATGTGGGACATGGTGACATGTCTTGTGTGTGAAAGACCTGATCATGTGACCACGGAACCCCTGAGGTCAGGCTGCGTTCGCATTTACGGATCAGTCACAAGTCAAATTCATGCCATTCGTGATTTTGGTAAAAAGTGTGTGTGAGTTGTGTGCTGCTCGAGTACCATGGACTTGTGTGTGTTGTTGTAATACGGGTTCCAGCCGATGCTCGTCACCATCTTGTGGCGCCGCCCGCTGCCCACGCAGGCCCAGCCGTAGTAGATCCCGGTCCCGATGTCCGCAGGCAGCTGCGCCACCACCGAGTCGGGGAAGTTCGCTGCACAATCACACCAAACACACACACACGGAGGTCACTGCATTGCATCATGGGTAAAAACACTGGTTAGGTTCAGTAAATCAAGTTAGCGATTGGTCTACCAAATCGAGCACGAACAGTGATTTAAAAGCAGTGATTTTAGTAAAACGTGCTGATTGGTTACTGAGAAACTTCTGCTCCAGCGGTTGGGGGCGGAGCTACATTCCGCGTTGTTCTCGCGAGATTCGACAAGGCCACAGTAAACGCCGTTAACGTTCCACGTACCTGTCGGAATCCCCAACTCCTTACTTCCTCTCCCGAAGCCTCGAACCACCTCCCCCCGGCAGAAATACGGCAGACTTCTCATCCCGACTCCACCGGGTTTTACCACTTCCGGCTTCTGATCAGAGCCTTGAAGCTTCTACACCGTTTACGTGTTGGTCTGAATATCAGCGTCTCGGGGCAAAGGTTCAGGTCTCGGGTTCTGGTCCCGGGTTCTGGTCCCGGGTTCAGGTCTCGGGTTCTGGTCTCGGGTTCTGGTCTCGGGTTCTGGTCTTGGGTTCGTGTCCCGGGTTCAGGTGCCGAGTTCAGGTGCCGAGTTCAGGTCTTGGGTTCGTGTCCCGGGTTCAGGTCTTGGGTTCGTGTCCCGGGTTCAGGTGCCGAGTTCAGGTCTTGGGTTCGTGTCCCGGGTTCAGGTACCGAGTTCAGGTCTCGGGTTCTGGTCCCGGGTTCAGGTCTCGGGTTCTGGTCTTGGGTTCGTGTCCCGGGTTCAGGTGCCGAGTTCAGGTCTCGGGTTCTGGTCCCGGGTTCTGGTCCCGGGTTCGTGTCCCGGGTTCAGGTACCGAGTTCAGGTCTCGGGTTCGTGTCCCGGGTTCAGCTCTCGGGATCAGGTCCCAGCTTCGGGTCTGTAGCTCCTCTCGCTGGAAAGTTGTCCAGATGTAATAACGCGCTGAAGGTGACGCTGCAGCCGGCGTCCTGACTCACCGCGGTGGCAAAATAAAAGTCTCGTTGCGGGACCGAAATACGCGTCAGTCAAAACAAGGCAAGTTATTATGGAATTGAAATGGCGTAAAACACCGTTCTAGCTTTACCGACAGCGAGTCGGACAGAAAGACAGCGGAGTTCGAGAATCACTTTAAACGTGAACGGAAGCGGCTTCTTCCTTGACGGTTTCCCGATATGGAGGTTTAGTGGCGCTGTGCTGCCACCTGGCGGGAGGATGAAGCATCGCCGCCATCGGACCAACCACCTGTCTACATGGGAACATGCCTTGTTCCAAGTTCAAATTCAAAATTTGTTTGAACCATACACAGTCATGCACGGTATAAAATGCAGTGAAATGCTTTTAGCGACTGGTACAGACAAGATTATTGCAAATATTGCAAGTAAACAATGAACCAATATGCAAACATAACCAAATATGGTAGTAGCCTAGTGGGTAACACACTCGTCTATGAACCAGAAGACCCAGGTTCAAACTTCACTTACTACCATCGTGTCCCTGAACAGGACACTTAACCCTAAGTTGCTCCAAGGGGGACTGTCCCTGTAACTACTGATTGCAAGTCGCTCTGGATAAGGGCGTCTGATAAATGCTGTAAATGTAAATATTACACTTTTATGTCTAACCTAAGACATAAAATATGTGTAACAGGTAGGGTGAAGGTGTGCAAAAAGGTGTGCAAATAGCTGGAGTCAAATTCAAAGTTCAACGCAGGGTGAGTGGTGGCCTAGCGGTTAAGGAAGCGGCCCCGTAATCAGAAGGTTGCCGGTTCAAATCCCCTGAGGTGCCTGTTACGTCCCCGGTCTAGGGTCAGGGACATAACAAATGGGACATAGGAGTATAAACTCCAAAACGATGCGACAACACTTAAGGCTAATACTTTATTACAAACAAGGACATTGAAACAACAAAACACAAAACAGGTCTGGGCAGTCTATGTCTTGTCTTCTGGTCACAATCCTTCACTTCACCAACAACGTCCTCTTTTCTACCTCACACCACATTCTCCTTTTCACCAACACCTCCCCTTGTCCCAAAGCAGCCGCCATTTTGAGTCCTCTTCCTTATTACAGCCAACCAATCATGGCAGGAAGTGGGAAGAGTCCAATGATGGGCTGATGAGAAGCCACCCTGCAACATTACAGAGACAGAAAGAGAGATACACACACACACACACAAACAGAATACACCCATAGTCTGCCATGGGACGTCACAGTGCCACACACTGCTCCCCACTGCTGCCCACTGCTCAATCAGGGTGATGGTTAAATGCAGAGGACAAATTTCACTGTGTGTATCACATGTGACAGTCACTTCACTTTAAGTATAAAGTGACAAAGTATAACAAGGTAATCGTGCAAGGATAAAGAGAGTTAAGAATTGAATTAAAAGTTTGTGCAAGGATTTCTAGGGGAATTGAGTCCAGAAGTGATTGAGTGTGAAAGTGCTGGAGTGTATTGTGGTTTTTGAGAACTTGTATAGCCTGCGGGAAGAAGATCCTCCTCATCCTCTCTGTGTTGGACTTCCCTGATCGCAGCAGAGAGAAGTTCATTGTTGGGGTAGCCCAGAAGACCCAGGTTCAAACCCCACTTACTACCATCTTGTCCCTGAGCAGGACACTTAACCCTGAGTGTCTCCAGGGGGGGACTGTCCCTGTAAATACTGACTGTAAGTCGCTCTGGATAAGGGCATCTGGTAAATGCTGGAAATGTAAATGTTCTCCTGAATCCAACTCTACTCCTAGGCCAGTTGGTTCCTTTCTCGAAGCTTCATGTGTTCACGTGTATACACATTACAAGACATCTATCGCCAAATAATGTCTCTACATAAATGATCACATATGTGTATAATAAACTACTGAGTGTATTCTGTCTGGTATCTAATTGATTCCACAGTTTGTTACCTTAAAGGAACCACAGATCATGTCAGTATGTGTACTCATATTTGATCTAAAAATGTCAAATAATAAAGTACCTCCAGTGACCGCATGAGAGGTGGAAACCTGGGGGGTTTCCTCTCTTTTTCGATGATGGTTGTGCACATTCACGATTGTAAGTGGCAGTGGTGGCCTAGCGGTTAAGGAAGCGGCCCCGTAATCAGAAGGTTGCCGGTTCGAATCCCGACCCGCCAAGGTGCCACTGAGCAAAAGCACCGTCCCCACACACTGCTCCCCGGGCGCCTGTCATGGCCGCCCATTGCTCACTCAGGGTGATGGGTTAAATACAGAGGACAAATTTCACTGTGTGCACCGTGTGCTGTGCTGCTGTGTATCACATGTGACAATCACTTCACTTTACTTTTACATCAGATGTCTTTCGCTTTATTGCTTCAGCAGCCTTTGTTTGGCCTTTAAACCAGGGGGAGTAGCAAGGGACACGACGCTCATGGACTTCACGAGGGGGACAACATCTTCCTCCGCCGACCAGTTCTACAGCAGCATCGTAGAAGGGAGACAGCAAAGAAAGGCCAACAATGTTGTCCTCATCCGATGTCAAGAAGGGGATGTCATGTTGTACCCAGCTAACCTGCTCCTACTGGCTCCCTTCACTCCACCCGACGTTGCACCATCTGGTCTCCACCTCCCAGTTGAAGCTGCACGTGTGTAATGTCCCTTAAATCACTGCAGCAGGAACACACACAACTATTAACGTTATTATTAACTGGAATAAATGGAAATCTGAGCAGTGGTGCCGCTTCTGAACAAGTCAGCCAGCTTCCTGGCTTTGGCCCGGACGCCAGAGATCACTGGGCGTTGGTCAAGCGGGAGCCCCCAATATCATATAAAGATGGGGGGGCTGTCTGGTACCTGTGTACCACCCATATGGGCTTGTTACCTGGGAAGGGGCGGAGTCACTGTCATTCAACACTAACACTAGTGTCACTTTTACAGACTTTACACTGAAAGTGTGAAATTGAATATAATCTCATATAATCTAAATTAATTTTACTCTGTATCTTCGAACTCTCTCTAAACTGCCCAAACTATATAAATGCTATACAAACTCCATTATTCACACCGTCAACACTCTGAACTGACCTCACGGCGAACAGGACAGGCAACCGACGACCCATAACCGACCCAGCAAGTTAAAATTGATTTAAAAATATAAAAGCGTAATTCTAGTTTTACTTGCTTTAGTGATACAGAAAAGCCATTCCCCTCTACAAAATACAGAAATTGATTATTATGACAGTCTAAACAAAGTTTTTAATGTGATGAGAAGTCTGAGATAAATGAGCTGAGCCCCGCCCTGATGACATCATCAGACCCGCCTCCTGCCACACGGCATCATACCGGCAGTCTGTTCAGGAACAAAACAGACTTCATCAGAATTTGTCATTGACTGGGATTATTTCTCCATCGGTGAGTGCATGTGTGTGTGTGTGTGTGTGTTTGCTGTCTTTATCTTCAGTGATGATGTATAATTCATTTCCTACCAACAACAAAACAATTCCCCCAATGTGCCAAATTTGACAATTTGTGTGAATTGTGTATTTGTGTAAACTTTTACATTTACATTTCCAGCATTTACCAGACGCCCTTATCCAGAACAACTTACAGTCAGTAGTTACAGGGACAGTCCCCCCCCTGGAGACACTTAGGGTTAAATGTCCTGCTCAGGGACACGATGGGGTTCGAACCTGGGTCTTCTGGTTTATAGGCGAGTGTGTTACAAACTAGGCTACTACCACCCCTGAGTACTGGTGAATTGTGTATTTGTGTAGAATGAGTACTGGTGAATTGTGTGTTTGTGGGTAATTGTGTAAACTGAGTACTGGTGACTTGTGTATTTGTGTAGAATGAGTACTGGTGAATTGTGTATGTGTGGGTAATTGTGTAAACTGAGTACTGGTGACTTGTGTATTTGTGTAGAATGAGTACTGGTGAATTGTGTATGTGTGGGTAATTGTGTAAACTGAGTACTGGTGACTTGTGTATTTGTGTAGAATGAGTACTGGTGAATTGTGTATGTGTGGGTAATTGTGTAAACTGAGTACTGGTGACTTGTGTATTTGTGTAGAATGAGTACTGGTGAATTGTGTATGTGTGGGTAATTGTGTAAACTGAGTACTGGTGACTTGTGTATTTGTGTAGAATGAGTACTGGTGAATTGTGTATGTGTGGGTAATTGTGTAAAGTGAGTACTGGTGACTTGTGTATTTGTGTAAAATGAGTACTGGTGAATTGTGTAATTGTGTGTATTTGTGTAAACTGAGTACTGGTGAATTGTGTGTATTTGTGTAAACTGAGTACTGGTGAATTGTGTGTTTGTGGATAATTGTGTAAACTGAGTACTGGTGAATTGTGTATGTGTGTAGAATGAGTACTGGTGAATTGGTGTATGTTGTGGGTAATTGTGTAAAGTGAGTACTGGTGACTTGTGTATTTGTGTAGAATGAGTACTGGTGAATTGTGTATGTGTGGGTAATTGTGTAAAGTGAGTACTGGTGACTTGTGTATTTGTGTAGAATGAGTACTGGTGAATTGTGTATGTGTGTGGTAATTGTGTAAAGTGAGTACTGGTGACTTGTGTATTTGTGTAGAATGAGTACTGGTGAATTGTGTATGTGTGGGTAATTGTGTAAAGTGAGTACTGGTGACTTGTGTATTTGTGTAGAATGAGTACTGGTGATTGTGTATGTGTGGGTAATTGTGTAAAGTGAGTACTGGTGATTGTGGTATTTGTGGTAGAATGAGTACTGGTGACTTGTGTATTTGTGTAAAGTGAGTACTGGTGACTTGTGTATTTGTGTAGAATGAGTACTGGTGAATTGTGTATGTGTGGGTAATTGTGTAAAGTGAGTACTGGTGACTTGTGTATTTGTGTAGAATGAGTACTGGTGAATTGTGTATGTGTGGGTAATTGTGTAAAGTGAGTACTGGTGACTTGTGTATTTGTGTAGAATGAGTACTGGTGAATTGTGTATGTGTGGGTAAATTGTGTTAAGTTGAGTACTTGGTGACTTGTGTATTTGTGTAGAATGAGTACTGGTGAATTGTGTATGTGTGGGTAATTGTGTAAAGTGAGTACTGGTGACTTGTGTATTTGTGTAGAATGAGTACTGGTGAATTGTGTATGTGTGGGTAATGGTGGAAACTGAGTACTGGTGACTTGTGTATTTGTGTAGAATGAGTACTGGTGAATTGTGTATGTGTGTAGAATGAGTACTGGTGACTTGTGTATTTGTGTAGAATGAGTACTGGTGAATTGTGTATGTGTGGGTAATTGTGTAACTGATGAACTGGTGACTTGTGTATTGTGTAGAATGAGTACTGGTGAATTGTGTATGTGTGGGTAATTGTGTAAACTGAGTACTGGTGAATTGTGTGTTTGTGGATAATTGTGTAAACTGAGTACTGGTGAATTGTGTATTAGTGTGTAATTGTGTAAAATGAGTACTGGTGAATTGTGTTTGTGTAGAATGAGTACTGGTGAATTGTGTATGTGTGGGTAATTGTGTAAACTGAGTACTGGTGACTTGTGTATTTGTGTAGAATGAGTACTGGTGAATTGTGTATGTGTGGGTAATTGTGTAAAGTGAGTACTGGTGACTTGTGTATTTGTGTAGAATGAGTACTGGTGAATTGTGTATGTGTGGGTAATTGTGTAAACTGAGTACTGGTGAATTGTGTATTTGTGTAGAATGAGTACTGGTGAATTGTGTGTTTGTCGGTAATTGTGTAAACTGAGTACTGGTGACTTGTGTATTTGTGTAGAATGAGTACTGGTGAATTGTGTATGTGTGGGTAATTGTGTAAAGTGAGTACTGGTGACTTGTGTATTTGTGTAGAATGAGTACTGGTGAATTGTGTATGTGTGGGTAATTGTGTAAAGTGAGTACTGGTGACTTGTGTATTTGTGTAGAATGAGTACTGG
>NW_021630092.1:263005-375812 GCF_900700375.1 Denticeps clupeoides
GAGTTGGATTCAGGAGAACATTTACATTTCCAGCATTTACCAGATGCCCTTATCCAGAGCGACTTACAGTCAGTATTTACAGGGACAGTCCCCCCCCTGGAGACACTCAGGGTTAAGTGTCCTGCTCAGGGACAAGATGGTAGTAAGTGGGGTTTGAACCTGGGTCTTCTGGGCTACCCCAACATGAACTTTTCTCTGCTGCGATCAGGGAAGTCCAACACAGAGAGGATGAGGAGGATCTTCTTCCCGCAGGCTATACAAGTTCTCAAAAACCACAATACACTCCAGCACTTTCACACTCAATCACTTCTGGACTCAATTCCCCTAGAAATCCTTGCACAAACTTTTAATTCAATTCTTAACTCTCTTTATCCTTGCACGATTACCTTGTTATACTTTGTCACTTTATACTTAAAGTGAAGTGACTGTCACATGTGATACACACAGTGAAATTTGTCCTCTGCATTTAACCATCACCCTGATTGAGCAGTGGGCAGCAGTGGGGAGCAGTGTGTGGCACTGTGACGTCCGATGGCAGACTATGGGTGTATTCTGTTTGTGTGTGTGTGTGTGTATCTCTCTTTCTGTCTCTGTAATGTTGCAGGGTGGCTTCTCATCAGCCCATCATTGGACTCTTCCCACTTCCTGCCATGATTGGTGGGCTGTAATAAGGAAGAGGACTCAAAATGGCGGCTGCTTTGGGACAAGGGGAGGGGTTGGTGAAAAGGAGAATGTGGTGTGAGGTAGAAAAGAGGACGTTGTTGGTGAAGTGAAGGATTGTGACCAGAAGACAAGACATAGACTGCCCAGACCTGTTTTGTGTTTTGTTGTTTCAATGTCCTTGTTTGTAATAAAGTATTAGCCTTAAGTGTTGTCGCATCGTTTTGGAGTTTATACTCCTATGTCCCATTTGTTATGTCCCTGACCCTAGACCGGGGACGTAACAGGCACCTCAGGGGATTTGAACCGGCAACCTTCTGATTACGGGGCCGCTTCCTTAACCGCTAGGCCACCACTCACCCTGCGTTGAACTTTGAATTTGACTCCAGCTATTTGCACACCTTTTTGCACACCTTCACCCTACCTGTTACACATATTTTATGTCTTAGGTTAGACATAAAAGTGTAATATTTACATTTACAGCATTTATCAGACGCCCTTATCCAGAGCGACTTGCAATCAGTAGTTACAGGGACAGTCCCCCTTGGAGCAACTTAGGGTTAAGTGTCCTGTTCAGGGACACGATGGTAGTAAGTGAAGTTTGAACCTGGGTCTTCTGGTTCATAGACGAGTGTGTTACCCACTAGGCTACTACCATATTTGGTTATGTTTGCATATTGGTTCATTGTTTACTTGCAATATTTGCAATAATCTTGTCTGTACCAGTCGCTAAAAGCATTTCACTGCATTTTATACCGTGCATGACTGTGTATGGTTCAAACTAAATTTGAATTTGAACTTGGAACAAGGCATGTTCCCATGTAGACAGGTGGTTGGTCCGATGGCGGCGATGCTTCATCCTCCCGCCAGGTGGCAGCACAGCGCCACTAAACCTCCATATCGGGAAACCGTCAAGGAAGAAGCCGCTTCCGTTCACGTTTAAAGTGATTCTCGAACTCCGCTGTCTTTCGGTCCGACTCGCTGTCGGAAAAGCTAGAACGGTGTTTTACGCCATTTCAATTCCATAATAACTTGCCTTGTTTTGACTGACGCGTATTTCGGGTCCCGCAGCGAGACTTTTATTTTGCCACCGCGGTGAGTCAGGACGCCGGCTGCAGCGTCACCTTCAGCGCGTTATTACATCTGGACAACTTTCCAGCGAGAGGAGCTACAGACCCGAAGCTGGGACCTGATCCCGAGAGCTGAACCCGGGACACGAACCCGAGACCTGAACTCGGTACCTGAACCCGGGACACGAACCCAAGACCTGAACCCGGGACCAGAACCCGAGACCTGAACTCGGCACCTGAACCCGGGACACGAACCCAAGACCTGAACCCGAGACCTGAACCCGGGACCAGAACCCGAGACCTGAACTCGGTACCTGAACCCGGGACACGAACCCAAGACCTGAACTCGGCACCTGAACCCGGGACACGAACCCAAGACCTGAACCCGGGACCAGAACCCGAGATCTGAACCCGGCACCTGAACCCGAGACCTGAACTCGGTATCTGAACTCGGGACCTGAACCCGGGACCAGAACCCGAGATCTGAACCCGAGACCTGAACTCGGTACCTGAACTCGGGACCAGAACCCAAGACCTGAACCCGGGACCAGAACCCAAGACCTGAACTCGAGACCAGAACCCGGGACCAGAACCCGAGACCTGAACCTTTGCCCCGAGACGCTGATATTCAGACCAACACGTAAACGGTGTAGAAGCTTCAAGGCTCTGATCAGAAGCCGGAAGTGGTAAAACCCGGTGGAGTCGGGATGAGAAGTCTGCCGTATTTCTGGCCGTGGGGAGGTGTTCGAGGCTTCGGGAGAGGAAAGTAAGGAGTTGGGGATTCCGACAGGTACGTGGAACGTTAACGGCGTTTACTGTGGCCTTGTCGAATCTCGCGAGAACAACGCGGAATGTAGCTCCGCCCCCAACCGCTGGAGCAGAAGTTTCTCAGTAACCAATCAGCACGTTTTACTAAAATCACTGCTTTTAAATCACTGTTCGTGCTCGATTTGGTAGACCAATCGCTAACTTGATTTACTGAACCTAACCAGTGTTTTTACCCATGATGCAATGCAGTGACCTCCGTGTGTGTGTGTTTTGTGTGATTGTGCAGCGAACTTCCCCGACTCGGTGGTGGCGCAGCTGCCTGCGGACATCGGGACCGGGATCTACTACGGCTGGGCCTGCGTGGGCAGCGGGCGGCGCCACAAGATGGTGACGAGCATCGGCTGGAACCCGTATTACAACAACACACACAAGTCCATGGTACTCGAGCAGCACACAACTCACACACACTTTTTACCAAAATCACGAATGGCATGAATTTGACTTGTGACTGATCCGTAAATGCGAACGCAGCCTGACCTCAGGGGTTCCGTGGTCACATGATCAGGTCTTTCACACACAAGACATGTCACCATGTCCCACATCTGGAAAACATCCGCTTCGCTGTCCCTGTAAACACTGACTGTAAGGAGGTCAGGGGTCATTCAGGGGCTCCTCTGTGTTGCAGGAGACTCATGTCATCCACACGTTCAAGGAGGACTTTTATGGTCAGGTCCTCAGCTTGGTGCTGGTGGGGTACATCCGTCCTGAGCGAAGCTTCAAGTCGCTGGGTAGGACTCCTATACACACACACACACACCTGTCAAACGCCCTAAATGTTGAGTGTGTGTTTGTGTTTAGATGACCTCGTAACCGCAATCCACAGTGATATAGAAGCGGCAAAGCAGAAGTTGGAACAACCAGAACATCTCAAACTGAAGGACGACGTTTTCTTCCAGACGGCAGAACCAGAGGTCATCATGAATGGCCACTGACCTTGGTTCAGACCTTCTGTAGCAGTTCTGTGTGTGTGTGTGTGTGTGTGTGTGTGTGTGTGTGTGTGTGTGAGATGTATTAGAACAACATTCTGCATAATTAATAAGAAGCCATGTTTACCGGAACACACACGATGTATAAAGCTGTCTGCTGAGTAAAAGGCCGTGTAATTAACCACCGGATGGTTTATATATTGTATATATATTGTGGAACTTATTATTAAATTCTACACTGGAACTTCACACCATTTTATGTATTTGTTAATTCTATATATAATATTTTATTAATCGACTTTAATAATTCAGGTGTTCGGTCACGTTCTACTGCTGTAGTAGCTACTAGGGTTCTGGTCGCTTTGATGATGATGCATCTAACAGTAGTGCTGAGACCATGATGGGTTCTACCAAAATTTTAATAACCTATAATATTAATGATCATCTCTGTAGGACCACACAACATTTATTACACTTCATATTCAAGATTCATATCAGTCAGGAGGATAAATAGAAAGATCTGGAGTGAAGGTAGGAGCAGTTGTATCAGTGCAGAAGACTGTGGGTGTGGCTCATTGAGGGCGGAGCTCTCATCACCGTAGTCCTCTTCGGGTTCATCTTTCATCCATGAGGCGGTACTTGCGGTAGATGGTTCCACATCCTGAGACAATGTACACATGTCCTCTCATCATCATCATAGTCCTCCAGCGGTCGTGGTACAGACCGGACTCGTCCAGGGAGGGGGCGGGCCGGCGCCGTGGGCTGACAGCTTCTCGTATCCACGCAGCATGACAACAGGAGAACGTGGACGCGTGGAACGTGTCCACAGCAGCAGAACAGAACCCCACCCAGGACGAAGACTGCGGCCACCAGCCCGGCCACCAGGCCAAAACGCACCCCCCCGATAACCCACGTCTCCAAGGCTCCTCGAAAACCTGAAGTTCTCACAACAAAACACAAATCCATCTAAAAAACACAAGACAGGAGAACGTGTTGAGCAGACAGGATATAAATGATAAATAATATGACATTTTAATATAGAATGGCAGTAGAGAAGGTGGCTGCAGATGCTGTCTCTACATGTTCACGCACCGTCTGATTGGTCACATCGGCAGCACTCCCACGGGATGAGAAGGTCCGAGTCCAGAGTCCAGCGGTCAGTCCTGCAGCAGCTCAGGCAGCGGCCGTCCTCCGCCAGTCGCTGGACAGCAGGACACTCGGTGCAGGCCTGTGGCCCCGGGCCCTTACACTCCAGACAGGACGGGTCACACGGCTCACAGGCCACCTCTGGATTCTGGGAGAGCACCAACAGGACACGCCCAAAATCGTCATCATCATCATCATCATCTTACACAGTCACACAGCGAAAGAAGAACCGGACTGATGAAGTCCCAGTTAGCACGGTACCATGGTGGAAGGATACGTTCCTGCCAGGCACTGGGAGAAGCAGATCCCAGCATGAAGAAGAAAGCCATCAAAGCAGGAGGTGCAGTAGAGGGCACCAGAACCTGGACAGACAGGATGTGCATGAACCTCGATTATTAATTCATTGTAGAACAAAACTGAACGTGCAGGACTATGAAATAACACACGAAGTTACGTAATAAGCAAGAAGTCTCTCCAAACCAGTGGTGGCCTAGAGGGTACGGAAATGGACTCGTAAGGGTTGAGGGTTCACATGGCAGGGTAGTGTACATATACGGTTGTATATTGTCTATATTATATTGTGTATATTATATTAGTGTATCTGGGGACGGTGGGTGTTGAGAACTGAGCTCAGGGTGAATGTGCGCCTCACTGTGGCAGGTCCTGCACGTTGCATGGCAGGGTAGTGTACATATACGGTTGTATATTGTCTATATTATATTGTGTATATTATATTATATTAGTGTATGTGGGACGGTGGGTGTTGAGAACTGAGCTCAGGGTGAATGTGCGCCTCACTGTGGCAGGTCCTGCACGTTGCATGGCAGGGGTAGTGTACGTATACGGTTGTATATTGTCTATATTATATTGTGTATATTATATTATATTAGTGTATGTGGGACGGTGGGTGTTGAGCTCAGGGTGAATGTGCGCCATCACTGTGGCAGGTCCTGCACGTTGCATGGCAGGGTAGTGTACGTATACGGTTGTATATTGTCTATATTATATTGTGTAAATTATATTATATTAGTGTATGTGGGACGGTGGGTGTTGAGAACTGAGCTCAGGGTGAATGTGCGCCTCACTGTGGCAGGTCCTGCACGTTGCATGGCAGGGTAGTGTACGTATACGGTTGAATATTGTGTATATTATATTGTGTATATTATATTATATTAGTGTATGTGGGATGGTGGGTGTTGAGCGCAGGGTGAATGTGCGCCTCACTGTGGCAGGTCCTGCACGTTGCATGGCAGGGTAGTGTACGTATACGGTTGTATATTGTGTATATTATATTGTGTATATTATATTATATTAATGTATGTGGGACGGTGGGTGTTGAGCTCAGGGTGAATGTGCGCCTCACTGTGGCAGGTCCTGCACGTTGCATGGCAGGGTAGTGTACGTATACGGTTGTATATTGTCTATATTATATTGTGTATATTATATTAGTGTATCTGGGACGGTGGGTGTTGAGAACTGAGCTCAGGGTGAATGTGCGCCTCACTGTGGCAGGTCCTGCACGTTGCATGGCAGGGTAGTGTACGTATACGGTTGAATATTGTGTATATTATATTGTGTATATTATATTATATTAGTGTATGTGGGATGGTGGGTGTTGAGCGCAGGGTGAATGTGCGCCTCACTGTGGCAGGTCCTGCACGTTGCATGGCAGCGGTAGTGTACGTATACGGTTGTATATTGTGTATATTATATTGTGTATATTATATTATATTATATTAATGTATGTGGGACGGTGGGTGTTGAGCTCAGGGTGAATGTGCGCCTCACTGTGGCAGGTCCTGCACGTTGCATGGCAGGGTAGTGTACATATACGGTTGTATATTGTGTATATTATATTGTGTATATTATATTATATTATATTAATGTATGTGGGACGGTGGGGTGTTGAGCTCAGGGTGAATGTGCGCCTCACTGTGGCAGGTCCTGCACGTTGCATGGCAGGGTAGTGTACGTATACGGTTGTATATTGTCTATATTATATTGTGTAAATTATATTATATTAGTGTATGTGGGACGGTGGGTGTTGAGAACTGAGCTCAGGGTGAATGTGCGCCTCACTGTGGCAGGTCCTGCACGTTGCATGGCAGGGTAGTGTACGTATACGGTTGAATATTGTGTATATTATATTGTGTATATTATATTATATTATATTAATGTATGTGGGACGGTGGGTGTTGAGCTCAGGGTGAATGTGCGCCTCACTGTGGCAGGTCCTGCACGTTGCATGGCAGCGGTGGCAGGTCTTGTCCTGCTGGTCAGGGTAGTGTGTATTGGGACACACGTGCAGACAGCTTGTCCCCAGCAGGAAGTAGGCGTCTCTGCAGCTGGTGCAGCGGCTGCGGTGACCCACACATTCTGCACACGGCTGGTCACAACGCTCACACACCCCACTACTGTTGCCATAGTAGCTAGAAGAAAAGGAGAGACGGGTGAAAGAAAAATCCACAATGAGAGCAGTAAAGTGGCTGTAGGGGCGTGGCTGTACCCAGTCCCACAGGTGTCCACACAGAAGGGCTCATGGCGGAGCAGCCCAGGGGAGCAGGTGAGACAGTCGCTGCTGTGATGCCCTCCACAGGTGGCACAGGTCACATGACATCGCTCACATGACTGCTGACTGCTGTCGGCATAGTAACCTTCTGGACAATGAGGAACGCAGGTCTGATCTTCAGAGACACAAACAGAACTCACTGATGAGATACTGGTTGATGGGACAGGACAGGCAGTGTGTCTGGGTGTGTCTGGGTGTGTCTGGGTGTGTCTGGGTGTGTCTGGGTGTGTCTGGGTGTGTCTAACTCACTGATGAGATACTGGTCGATGGGACAGGCCAGGCAGTGTGTCTGGGTGTGTCTGGGTGTGTCTGGGTGTGTCTAACTCACTGATGAGATACTGGTTGATGGGACAGGCCAGGCAGTGTGTCTGGGTGTGTCTGGGTGTGTCTGGGTGTGTCTGGGTGTGTCTGGGTGTGTCGAACTCACTGATGAGATACTGGTTGATGGGACAGGCCAGGCGGTGTGTCTGGCTGTGTCTGGCTGTGTCTGGCTGTGTCTGGCTGTGTCTGGGTGTGTCTGGGTGTGTCTGGGTGTGTCGAACTCACTGATGAGATACTGGTTGATGGGACAGGCCAGGCAGTGTGTCTGGGTGTGTCTGGCTGTGTCTGGCTGTGTCTGGCTGTGTCTGGCTGTGTCTGGCTGTGTCTGGCTGTGTCGAACTCACTGATGAGATACTGGTTGATGGGACAGGCCAGGCAGTGTGTCTGGCTGTGTCTGGCTGTGTCTGGCTGTGTCTGGCTGTGTCTGGCTGTGTCTGGCTGTGTCTGGCTGTGTCTGGCTGTGTCTGGCTGTGTCTGGCTGTGTCGAACTCACTGATGAGATACTGGTTGATGGGACAGGCCAGGCAGTGTGTCTGGCTGTGTCTGGCTGTGTCTGGCTGTGTCTGGCTGTGTCTGGCTGTGTCTGGGTGTGTCTGACTCACTGATGAGATACTGGTTGATGGGACAGGCCAGGCAGTGTGTCTGGGTGTGTCTGGCTGTGTCGAACTCACTGATGAGATACTGGTCGATGGGACAGGCCAGGCAGTGTGTGTGTGTCGGCCCGTTGCACAGCAGGCAGGATCGGTGGCAGGGTTGGCACAGTCCAGCCTGGTCCTGGTATGAGCCTTCCAGACATGGACTGACGATCTCGCAGTGACCCTGAGAGTCCATCCGCTTGCCCCGCCCACAGCTCAGACACGATGATGGAAGGGTTCCAGAACATGTCAGACAAGACCGATCACAATCTGTGCAAGACACACGTGTTAGAATGACCACCTGCTTCCTCTGAACGGTGAAGATGAATGAACAGTGAAGACTACAGTGTTTCGTCTGCATGATGTAGTGACGTTGACGACTCTTCACTCTTCTCCATATTCACGGATTTCCTTTGTCAGTTAATTTTTTAAGACCAACTGCAGCCAGTAGAGACGTGTGTGTGTGTGTGTGTGTGTGTGTTGTACCCCTGCACTCGTCTCTCTGCTTGTCCTGATATGTGTGGGACGGGCAGGAGGACAGGCACCGCCCACGATAACGCAGGTTTCTCCCACGTTTGCAGGCAGTGCAGTCGTCTGCATGCGGACCGTCACACGCTGCACAGTCGTCATGGCAGGAGTCACACCGCCTGTCCGGCACGTCGCCGTAGAAACCCCGAGGACAGTCGTTCACACAGCGGCCGGAGTACAGGAAGTAGTACTCCTCACAGTCTGAGCGGGAAGCAGAGTGGTGTTCAGGGAAGCCACATGAACACAACAAGGACTTTGTGCAGATTTGTGGGCGTGGCTCACCGCTGCATTGCTGCTGTGTGCCACAGCGGGAGCAGCCGGACGGGCATCGCTCACACGCGTCCTCCGACTGGCGGTAGCCTGAGGGACAGCGCTCCACACACTGGTGGCCCATCAGCAGGAACTGCGCTACACACTTCACACACACACTTGGTCCCCCGTCACAGAGGAGACACTGAGATGAACACGGCGCACACACACCCCTGTCTGGGTAGCCGCTGTTAAGAGATGCACACACAAATGTTATTGTAATGTGTGTGTGTGCGCATGTGTGTATGTGTGTGTGCACATGTTTGTGAGTGTGTGTGTGTGTGTGTGTGCGTGTGCGCACCTCTGACACTCAGGCACACAGTGGCCATCCTGCAGGTAGAGTTATACCAGGTCAGACTGACACTGCAGCCAGTACAGATGTACGTGTGTGTGCGTGTGTGGTGTACGTGTATGCATGCTCGTGTGTGTAGTGTATGTGTGTGTGTGTGTGTGTGTGTGTGTAGTGTAGTGTAGTGTATGTGTGTGCATGTGCGCACCTCTGACACTCAGGCACACAGTGGCCATCCTGCAGGTAGAGTTGTACCAGGTCAGACTGACACTGCAGCCAGTACAGATGTACGTGTGTGTGCGTGTGTGGTGTACGTGTATGCATGCGCGTGTGTGTAGTGTATGTGTGTGTGTGTGTGTGTGTGTGTGTGTGTAGTGTAGTGTAGTGTAGTGTAGTGTATGTGTGTGCATGTGCGCACCTCTGACACTCAGGCACACAGTGGCCATCCTGCAGGTAGAGTTATACCAGGTCAGACTGACACTGCACCCAGTACAGATATACGTGTGTGTGTGTGTGTGTAGTGTATGTGTGTGTGTGTGTGTGTGTGTGTGTGTAGTGTAGTGTAGTGTATGTGTGTGCATGTGCGCACCTCTGACACTCAGGCACACAGTGGCCATCCTGCAGGTAGAGTTATACCAGGTCAGACTGACACTGCACCCAGTACAGATATACGTGTGTGTGTGTGTGTGTGTGTAGTGTATGTGTGTGCATGCGCGTGTGTGTAGTGTATGTGTGCGTGCGTCTATGTGTGTGTGTGTGTGTGTAGTGTATGTGTGTGTGTGTGTGTGTAGTGTAGTGTAGTGTAGTGTAGTGTATGTGTGTGCATGTGCGCACCTCTGACACTCAGGCACACAGTGGCCATCCTGCAGGTAGAGTTGTACCAGGTCAGACTGACACTGCAGGCAGGTGTGGCTGTTTACACACTGCACACATCCTGATGTGCATTCCTCACATCTCCATGACGACTCGTTCCCGAAACTTCCCTTTGGACAGCGGGACACACACTCCCGAGATGTAGAGAGAAAGCGCCCTGTGTGCGAATACACACACACTCAGAAGATCCAGAGGAGGAGGAGTTGGTGAATAGTGTAAAGCCCTGGTGTCTCACGACCCTCCAGCTCATCGCCTGAGTACCTGCTCTACACGCGTTACACTCGTCTTTCTGGGGTCCAGAGCACGAGCTGCAGGACGGATGGCACTGGACACACTCCTCTTGGTCTAGATTTAGGGTTAAAAACATAATTCACACAACAATGTGTGTAAGGGACTGTTAGTGTAGTATTGGTGTGTGCGGTGTGTTCACGCTCCCATACCACTCAGAAAGTGCTGGGACTGACAGTGGACTTCAGAGGGACCAGTAAGACACCGGCCGTCCTCCAGTCGCTTCCCCACCTCACACGAGTCACAGTCATCATGGGCGGGTCCTCCACATGTACGACAGCGTTTGTGACACAAGTCACACTCACCATGCTGCACATCAGCATACAGACCGTCCACACACACACTCACACACACACCATCTAGAGAGAGAGAGAGCGAGAAAACGCTACTTAATATACAATCGACACACACACACACAAGATCACACAACTGCACACACTGTCGTCACCTGACAGGAAGTATCCCTCCTCACACCAGTAGCACTGTTCCTGGTCACAGATGAGGCAGTGTGCATCACAGTGCTCACACACTCTGCTGCTGTTCACACCGTACGTCCCGTCAGGACAGTGCCGGAGACACTGCGCACCAAATCTGCCCCAACACACAACACACCGACAAGTCACAACACAATACAGAAAACGTGCACTACTGGGTCATTTGATACTGGAAACGGGTTGAAATGCAGAAGACGTACTGGTAGAAGTCCTGATGACAGGAGGAACAGTGTTTGGGGTCAGCTGATGGATAAAAAAAAAAACATTACACAACAATTGGGCTCAAATAATTTGTTTCATTCATGATTCATCACTTCCACCAGAAACTGCAGTGCCATGTTTGGTACAGTCCAGCACAGGACACGTAGATTCCAACCAGGTCCCAACTAGCCCCCGACCAGGTCCCAACTAGACCCCGACCAGGTCCCAAATAGACCCCGACCAGGTCCCAAATAGACCCCGACCAGGTCCCAAATAGACCCCGTCCAGGTCCCAAATAGACCCTGTCCAGGTCCCAAATAGTCCCCGACCAGGTCCCAACTAGTCCCCGACCAGGTCCCAAATAGACCCCGACCAGGTCCCAATCTGGTCCTTATTCAATACTGACAAGTCATATTTTATGGTAAATTTAGAGCTAAACTAAAACAAGTTTGTGTTTGTGAAATAACGCTCAGGGTGGTGGTAGCCTAGCAGGTAACCTAGACCCAGGTTCAAACCCCACTTACTACCATCGTGTCCCTGAGCAGGACACTTAACCCTGAGTGTCCCCAGGGGGGGACTGTCCCTGTAACTACTGACTGTAAGTCGCTCTGGATAAGGGCATCTGGTAAATGCTGGAAATGTAAAGTAACTCACTCTTCTGACAGCTCCCACAGCCTTCTTCACACGGCACACACTCTTCCAGTTCAGGGTCCTCTAACTCATCTAAAGACACTCACAGAAACATATTGTTGATTGGTTATAATGATTAGAGTTTAGATGAATTGTTCCCTTGGGTTTCTGGACTTTCTGTTGCTGGTAGGAATGCAGCAGGAATGAGATGATGATGATGGACCCACCTTCTCCACATGTGAGGGGAACGCAGCGTCCATTCAGAGGAAAGAAGCCAAGGCTGCAATGGACACACTGATCCCAGGACACACACACTCGACAGTGTTCAGGACACGGCTCACACACGTTCTTCAGTGAGAGGACATGAAAATGCTCCTCTGGACATGACTCACGGCACTGGCCCTCAAATAAATAACGCTCAACACCAGCATGATCTAAGGAAGGTGATGGAACCAGGAGTTACACCAGCAGAATTCCTCAACTTCCCCCTTCCCCATCTGAAGTGATTTAGCCTGCTGATGTCCAGGCTTCGCGTTGTTCTAAGGTGGACCCGTGATTTGTTATCGACTTGGTTACTTTCTAATGGAAGACCAGAAGGGCCAGACCTTTCCAGCAGCTGGTGCAGCGGTCAGGTCCATCATCATCACATTCATGACACGTGTGGTGGCAGGGCTGGCAGCGCCCATCCAGCTGGTATTTTCCCCTCACACAGCGAAAGACACACCTTCCATCATCAAACAGCCTGCAGGGGACACAGGAAGCCGCAAAACCAGCTGTGAACACTGGAGATAGAATGGAGAAGTGCCGGCTTGCAGGTCATCTTCCCACGCAGCTCTGACACACTGACACTTCCTCATGGTCCATTTAAATACATCAAACGCCTGGCCAGGTGAAGCTCAGCGTCCATCTCCTCCCTTTCTCCTCCGTTCTCCACACTCGCAAGAGCCCTTTGCCTACCTGGTGCTGGAGATGAAGGAGGAATCAGTAGACACTGCAACACAAACTCTATGGTCTAAAGAAGACTGCTGTATTCTAAAGTGGTGTTGGTCCTAAACGTCAAACCAGGGACAACGCAATCAGAAGCTCTTCAGCTCTGCATTTTAATGCTTTATCAGTTCAGATCATTTTCTGATGTAGAGGAACATTCGGGTCATGATTTCATTTCAGCATTGATGACTATTTCTGAACATCTCTTTTCTCCATCATTAGGCACCTTGATGTTCACTTCAGGTCTTATTATACGATATTTTCAGGTTTTGAAATGAAGGTACAGAAACACAGCTGATGTCCAGATAGCTGCCCTCACCTGGTGGAGATGCACTCGAGACAGTCGTCCTCCTCCGGCCCGCTGCATCGGCTGCAGGAAGCGTGGCATTGCTGACACCCCCCATTCCTGCTGACGTACTCACCTGAGAACCAAACAGTGACAGGCAACACCGGTAAACAACTGTAGCCCAACGTGGACCTTGGTGGGCCACCTGAGGACTGGAAAAACGTTCTTCCAGAATCAATGGAGGTAGAACGTCACACGGTGGAGAACTTGCTGTTGCCCGGTGTCCTCTCCCAAGACTGGACCCAACAGCTCCACTATGCCACAACATTGCTCACTCCAGCTCCAGCTCAGGTCTTCCTTCAACGGCCTGATAGTGAAGGACTTCAGGTTCCGGGAACCGGAGCGAGAACATTCACGCCATGAGAGCAGCAGATGAGATGATCCTCCACCTCAACCTCCGGCTCATTTACGTCCACAAAAGAAACAAAAGACGGCAGCAACATTGGAGTTAGGAGAGATCATTTTAATGTTTGTAGGAGCCCATGACTCGGGGTAAATATTAATCATCATAACCTTTAATAAACAATGGCTCTATGTTCCAAAGAAGACAAAAGAAGAAGAAGAGAGGGGGCAGATATAAAAAGAAAAGCAGGAACGGGATTGGAGCTCTCGCACATACACAACATCCTGCATGACATCAAAAGGAGGTTTGTGCCCCTGAATGGCAAGAACTCATCCATGTCTGAGGTTCCTGAGTAGCATAACATCACAATCAGCTCCAAAAAAAACCCAAAAGTGGCTTTTTATTTTCAAAAGTCATTATTAATGAAAGATCAGCAAGTTTCTACTGAGTGAAGCCAGCAGCGTGGCTCACCAGCACGGCTACAAAAGTGTCAAGTAACAAAACTCTTTTTCTGGCCTCAGCACCACAAACGTACATCAATTATTGCGGTTTACAGGTTTACACTCTGGTTATGGGTTCAGTAGAGAGGTATGTGGCACCAGGACCTTCTCCATAAATAAAACCATCATAAACTGTAACGTCTAGAAACACAAAAACAAGAAAAGTGTGGTGGGCTCATCTGCATGGTCCCATAGCACCACTACGCCTCTACGTTCTACAGCCTACCAGCATCACGGTCGGGTCGGGACCGACCCCGCAACACAACATACAGAATCATCAGAAAACAAAAATTAAAGCATTAAAAACAACAATTAATACAAATGCTGAACATATTATCTACAATACTTAGATAAATTAAGGATTACGATGTGTAATAAAAGCATGGGAAGTGCAGGTGGTGAGTATAGCAGGTTTATTTATTGCATTGTGACTCTGGCGGCCCGGTGGTACGGTACATTCTCCGCTTCTCTACAGAGGGAGGAGCCGAAGTGACGGAGGCACGTTGTGGCTTCAGACGACTGTGTGTTCCGCAGTTTCGCACGTGCATGTACACACGCACGTACACACACACACACACACACGCACACACACAGCCCCTCCCACAAACATAACCTGGTAAATGCAGGCTGGGCGGGGCAGTAAATCAGGCCTGGGTAGTAGTTTGGGTGTGTTAAGAGTGTGTGTGTGTGTGTGTGTGTGTGTGCACGCAACACATAATTTGCATGAGCGACAAGCTGCATCACAGGAAAAGTGAAAGCACACATCTCTATTAAAAACAAAAAAAAGTGTAACATTTCCACACCTGGCGCCCCCAGAGCCTTGTTCCCCTTGGGGGGCGGGGCTATTTGATGATTTGGCATCCATGCTTTGGTCATGAAAAAATACTGACACGTATTTCTGTCTACGGCCACTGCAGCGAGCCGGCAGTTTGTTCGGTACAGAAGGTAGGTGTGTTGTTGATGTGGCGTCGCCGCGGCGACGCAGTCCCGTCTGAGGCGTGGCTGGCCGCTCAGCCCCGTAAAGAACACGTTCTACAGCAGAGCTGCTGCAGAACTTTCCTCTGACAGAGATTGTTCTTTTTCACCAGAACACAGAAGCTACCCTCGGCCCAAGACTCTTCATTTGCTTTCCACAGGCAGGAGGAGAGGAGGAGAGAGCAGAGGGGGAAACGGGGTCGAGGAAGGTCAGAGGTCAATCAAGGGGTTTTTATTTCCATCCATCCAGCCGGGAGGCGGAGACAAGTCCGGCAGGGGCGATGGATAGAGGGAGAGAGACAGAGAGAGAGAGAGAGAGAGAGAGAGAGGGAGAAACAGAGAAAAATCAGAAGGTTGATTTCAAAATCCTCGCCACCCCGAGAGAGGAGCCGCTTGTAAAAAATCAGGTGAATTACTGCTGTCAGCATTGAAAGATTGTATTGTGATTGTAATTTAGCCTTTACACCGGGAACAGGAGAATATGCCGCCGGTAAATATGATTGACACAAGTGGGCGTGTCCTTGGGCGTGTCCCAGCATGGGGTGTGATGTATGATTTTTGCTGCGTCAATTATGGACAGTCAGCATTTTGGAAAACATCAGAAACACCTGAAGGGGATTTCTTCCGATTTGGCAAAAATGTTCAAAATCTGCTCAGATTTTGGTGGTCAAAAGGTCAAGGGTCGACAAAAATAACCCGTTCATCGCCAAAACTCATTTTAAATATCAAACATTTATTGTTCTCTTCTCCCGCGGAGGTTTATTCAAACTGTTTCTTGGGACTCTATTCGTCCTGATATTTGTGGGTGGTAGTAGCCTAGCGGGTAACACACTCGCCTATGAACCAGAAGACCCAGGTTCGAATCCCACTTACTACCATTGTGTCCCTGAGCAAGACACTTAACCCTGAGTGTCTCCAGGGGGGGACTGTCCCTGTAAATACTGATTGTAAGTCGCTCTGGATAAGGGCGTCTGATAAATGCTGTAAATGTAAAAATATTTTTTGAAACTGAATGTGTTTTGTGGAGCTGTGTAGGTGTAATAGGGAGTGTAATACTCACCATCTTTACAGATGGTGCTGACAACACACACCCCGCCCTCCAGGTTGTAGCCACTCACACACGTGCTGCAGTTGTGTTCACCTGGACCAGTGCAGGTGTAGCAGGTGTGGTCACACCTACACGTATGACACATGGGACACGTTGATGTAGGACACCACCTTCTAGAACGATTCAGCGGGTGACTGGCGCTCCACTCACTTGCGGCAGGATTTGCGCAGCTCCCCATTGGCTGCCTGTTCTTGGGCCAAGTAATAGCCAGCACTGCAGCTGGACACACAGCGCCAGTCCTCCATGTAGTAGCCCTCCGCACACTCGTTACACGCCTCCATACCGGTACCTGCACACACAGTCAGATGGAGGACGTGCCTGCACGCACAGGAACTGGAGGTGGAGAAGGCGGAGAACGTACCTGCACACGTGGCACACGCCGGGTGGCACGGCTCACAAGTCCGTCTGTGCCCATTGTAGTAGGTCCCCGGGTCACAGGACAGCTGGCACCGGTTCCCCTGCAGACTGGTGGAAGAAGATCTGTGAGCATCAGTTCTTCACGAGGACACCTTCTACCAATCAGGACTGAGCTGCTCTCTACCATTAATCTAATAGTTATTGTCATTTATAGTCATTTATAGTAATGGGGCAGTGGTGTCCTAGCGGTTAAGGAAGCGGCCCCGTAACCAGAAGGTTGCCGGTTCAAATCCCGATCCTCCAAGGTGCCACTGAGCAAAGCACCGTCCCCACACACTGCTCCCCGGGCGCCTGTCATGGCCGCCCACTGCTCACTCAGGGTGATGGTTAAATGCAGAGGACACGTTTCACTGTGTGTACCGTGTGCTGTGCTGCTGTGAAACACATGTGACAATCACTTCACTTTCAGTATTTACCAGACGCCCTTATCCAGAGCGACTTACAGTCAGTAGTTACAGGACAGTCCCCCCTGGAGACACTCAGGGTTAAGTGTCCTGCTCAGGGACACGATGGTAGTAAGTGGGGTTTGTGACTGGGACACGTTACAAAGTACACAGTGAAATGAAACAACGTTCTTCTCCGGAACCTGGTGCTACACGGAACATTTCAATTGAAATAAAGTGTGTGTGCAACACAAACCGGGGACACAGGGAGTGCAAGAACCTGATGGGCCTGGAGCTGGAACATCTGCCTGAAGGAACTTCTGTATCGCCATATACCGGTCGTTTTAAAATAATTTTATTAACAATAGGAAAATAGGAAAAGGAAAGAGGACGCGCTGTAGAGGTGATTTTAAATTAACGTAAGAAATGTTATCACCGAATTATCTCCTAAGCGTAAAATAACAAAGTATTTTGGTCCCTGTGGTTGATTGTCTGCTTGTAGGTGTGTGTGCTTGTGATCAGTCATTCGTACCTGAACCCAGGTTTGCAGTCAGTGCAGATCCCGGACGCGCTGCACTTCCTGCAGCTCTCACTGCACTTCCTGCACATCCTGGAGTCTGTAAAACCCCCACACGCACGTCAGGGTTTTTAAATGGACGCCGCCGCGTGGGGACGCTCGGGGGACTACTTACCCAGCTGGAGGTAGAAGCCGTCGGGGCAGGTGGGCACGCAGGTGTTGGAACCTTCCTTCAGGTAGAAGCCCGGTCTGCAGGAGGAGCACTGATCACTGCGGCCGCCCACACAGGACTCGCACAGCGCCGAACACTTCTTACACCGCCGCTTATCATCCCGGAAGAAGCCCGCCGGACACTCGGACACGCACGTCCTGCGGGGACGGATATACACAGAACAGGCATCGCTCGTCATTGTGGGACACGGTGAAACGGGTCCTCTGTATTTAACCATCACCCTTGGTGAGCAGGGTTCATCAAGGGGACCTCAGTGGCACCTTGGCGGGTCGGGATTCGAACCTTCTGATTACGGGGCCGCTTTCTTACCCGCCAGGCCACCACTGTACCTACTGAGCACCTCTGAACCCCACTTACTACCATCGTGTCCTGTAAGACGTTACCCAATACGTACTGTACTACGTCTCTTATTTACGGACATTTCCCCAGAATCCCGTCTCTAATTCTACCTTCTACAGGAAACAAATGAGAGGATGGAGCAGATAATCGTCCCTGGCAGAGACACTGTCTGCTGCTAGTCCAAGTGTGTGGGTGTTTTCTAGTGTACCTGGTGTTGTTCTTGAATTTGAGGAAATAGTGCAGGCAGTTGATGCACTGCTGTGGACCTGGACCTTCACAGCCGTTCTCACTGCACTCGGGGTCACACTCACCTGGACACACACACACACACACACACACACACACACACACGTTGTATGGAAACAGTACGGTGAAGAGTGAAGTCGTGCGTTGGTGTTCAGTAGACAGACCATGATACTCCTCAAGAGTCTCTTCTTCTTCTTCCGTTGGCTGTTCAGGGGCGGAGCGCGGCTTCTCACTCCGCCCGGAGTACGGGTGGACCGAGGTTCCGTACAGGACCAGAGACCACTCCTTCAGCTTACCTACAGAGAGGAGGAGGAGCACAAGACTTAAAGTGGTGGCAGGGCAAGGTGCAGACCACTACACAGAGATGACGGGTCCAGTAAGAACGCGAGGTTTTTGGTGGACGGACGCATGACGGGTCCAGTGAGAACGCGAGATTTTTGGTGGACGGATGTGTGGTGGGTCCAGTGAGAACGTGAGGTTTATGGTGGACGGACGTGTGGTGGGTCCAGTGAGAACGTGAGGTTTTTGGTGGACGGACGCGTGACGGGTCCAGTAAGAACGCGAGGTTTTTGGTGGACGGACGTGTGGTGGGTCCAGTGAGAACGCGAGGTTTTTGGTGGACGGACGCGTGACGGGTCCAGTGAGAACGTGAGGTTTTTGGTGGACGGACGCATGACGGGTCCAGTGAGAACGTGAGGTTTTTGGTGGACGGGACGCATGACGGGTCCAGTGAGAACGTGAGGTTTTTGGTGGACGGACGCATGACGGGTCCAGTGAGAACGTGAGGTTTTTGGTGGACGGACGCATGACGGGTCCAGTGAGAACGTGAGGTTTATGGTGGACGGACGTGTGGTGGGTCCAGTAAGAACGCGAGGTTTTTGGTGGACGGACGCTTGACGGGTCCAGTAAGAACGTGAGGTTTTTGGTGGACGGACGCTTGACTGGTCCTGTCGAGGTTTTTGGTTGACGGACGCGTGACTGGTCCAGTGAGAACGCGAGGTTTTTGGTGGACGGACGCGTGACTGGTCCAGTGAGAATGTGAGGTTTTTGGTGGACGGACGCGTGATTGGTCCAGTCGAGGTTTTTGGTTGACGGACGCGTGACTGGTCCAGTGAGAACGCGAGGTTTTTGGTGGACGGATGTGTGGTGGGTCCAGTAAGAACGTGAGGTTTATGGTGGACGGACGCATGACGGGTCCAGTGAGAACGTGAGGTTTTTGGTGGACGGACGCATGACGGGTCCAGTGAGAACGTGAGGTTTTTGGTGGACGGATGTGTGGTGGGTCCAGTAAGAACGCGAGGTTTTTGGTGGACGGATGTGTGGTGGGTCCAGTGAGAACGTGAGGTTTTTGGTGGACGGACGCGTGACGGGTCCAGTAAGAACGTGAGGTTTATGGTGGACGGACGTGTGGTGGGTCCAGTAAGAACGCGAGGTTTTTGGTGGACGGACGCTTGACGGGTCCAGTAAGAACGTGAGGTTTTTGGTGGACGGACGCGTGACGGGTCCAGTAAGAACGTGAGGTTTTTGGTGGACGGACGCGTGACGGGTCCAGTAAGAACGTGAGGTTTATGGTGGACGGACGTGTGGTGGGTCCAGTGAGAATGTGAGGTTTTGGTGGACGGACGCGTGATTGGTCCAGTCGAGGTTTTTGGTGGACGGACGCGTGACGGGTCCAGTAAGAACGTGAGGTTTTTGGTGGACGGACGCGTGACGGGTCCAGTAAGAACGTGAGGTTTTTGGTGGACGGACGCGTGACGGGTCCAGTAAGAACGTGAGGTTTTTGGTGGACGGACGCGTGACGGGTCCAGTGAGAACGTGAGGTTTTTGGTGGACGGACGCGTGATGGGTCCAGTAAGAACGTGAGGTTTATGGTGGACGGACGCGTGACGGGTCCAGTGAGAACGTGAGGTTTTTGGTGGACGGACGCGTGGCGGGTCCAGTAAGAACGCGAGGTTTTGGTGGACGGACGCTTGACGGGTCCAGTAAGAACGTGAGGTTTTTGGTGGACGGACGCTTGACGGGTCCAGTAAGAACGTGAGGTTTTTGGTGGACGGACGCGTGACGGGTCCAGTGAGAATGTGAGGTTTTTGGTGGACGGACGCGTGACGGGTCCAGTGAGAACGCGAGGTTTTTGGTGGACGGACGCGTGACGGGTCCAGTGAGAACGTGAGGTTTTGGTGGACGGATGTGTGGTGGGTCCAGTGAGAACGTGAGGTTTTTGGTGGACGGACGCGTGACGGGTCCAGTGAGAACGTGAGGTTTTTGGTGGACGGATGTGTGGTGGGTCCAGTGAGAACGTGAGGTTTTTGGTGGACGGACGCGTGACGGGTCCAGTGAGAATGTGAGGTTTTTGGTGGACGGACGCGTGATTGGTCCAGTCGAGGTTTTTGGTTGACGGACGCGTGACGGGTCCAGTGAGAACGCGAGGTTTTTGGTGGACGGATGTGTGGTGGGTCCAGTGAGAATGTGAGGTTTTTGGTGGACGGACGCGTGATTGGTCCAGTCGAGGTTTTTGGTTGACGGACGCGTGACGGGTCCAGTGAGAACGCGAGGTTTTTGGTGGACGGATGTGTGGTGGGTCCAGTGAGAACGTGAGGTTTTTGGTGGACGGACGCGTGACGGGTCCAGTGAGAATGTGAGGTTTTTGGTGGACGGACGCGTGATTGGTCCAGTCGAGGTTTTTGGTTGACGGACGCGTGACGGGTCCAGTGAGAACGCGAGGTTTTTGGTGGACGGATGTGTGGTGGGTCCAGTGAGAATGTGAGGTTTTTGGTGGACGGACGCGTGATTGGTCCAGTCGAGGTTTTTGGTTGACGGACGCGTGACGGGTCCAGTGAGAACGCGAGGTTTTTGGTGGACGGATGTGTGGTGGGTCCAGTGAGAACGTGAGGTTTTTGGGAGACGGACGCGTGACTGGTACAGTAAGAACGTGAGGTTTTTGGTGGACGGACGCGTGATTGGTCCAGTCGAGGTTCATGGCTGGTCCTCTCGGACCTCAAGGTTTAAGGTGGATGGAAGCGTGACGGCAGGGTGAAGCGTGACTGGTCCTCTCGGAACGCTGGAGATACCTGGGGCTTTCTGGCTGCGTAGCTGTGATGGCGAGTCGTGGATCTCTAGAACCCAGTCTCCTGCAGCCTTCTCACCCCAGCAGTGCGTGGTCATGAACTCCCAGTTCTTAAAGCCTTCCATCGAGTGGTCAAACAGCCTGGACACACACACAGGAGATTTAATCCACCAAATGTCAAGTTACATTTACAGCATTTACCAGACGCCCTTATCCAGACTTACAACCAGTAGTTACAGGGACAGTCCCCCCCCTGGAGACACTCAGGGTTTCGTGTCCTGCTCAAGGACACGATGGTAGTAAGTGGGTTTTGAACCTGGGTCTTCTGGTTCATCCGCTAGGCCACTACCAGCCATGGTAATTGTGTGCAGGTGAACGTCTTCTCTGGTTCGTACCTGTTGGCCAGGAGCTGAGACTTGGTGCCGGACGGAGAGGTGAGGTTGATTGACAGGTCTCCCCGGCGGGGGTGCTGAATCGTGATGCGCACCACCACGTGTTCCAGGTAGATGACATGGTGGTTGGCATTGTCTGTGCAGCCAGTCGCTTTGTACATGGATCGAACCACATGCTCAGGCCGAATTGTCCTACAGGAGACAGAATCATCATCATCATCATCATCATTTCCTGCACACAACTGCGACCACAGTGATGAGTCTTTAAAAGGGCAGGAAATTCAGGCGGAGGGACGAAAATGTTTACAGCAACGTGGACTGTGGAGGATTCCAGATTACCCATAATCCCAGTACTCCATAACCACCTAACCAACATGGGTCTAGTCAACTAACTAACTAACTAACTAACATCAGTTACATTTAACAAGCCTCATAAACACACACTTTTTTCCCCATGCGCTTCAGGAGGTGCTTCAGTGGAAGGGCAGTTGCTATGGTTACCTGAATTGTCGGTCAGCATTTTCCAGACAGATGTGCTGAGCGGGGACCTGCTTCCATCGCTCCGCCTCCCTCACCATCGCCTCCGCGTCCATCAACCCAAAGCCATAGAGATGACTGACTGCAGAAACAACCAATCAGGTGAAGGCACTCCACATGGAGCCACTCCCCCCACTCCGGCCTGCGCGTAAGTGGAGGTACCGTTGTATCCTGCCGCATTGGTTTTCCAGTCCGGAGCGCTCAGATGTCCAGCGCGAGACGTTTTCACGATGATGTGCTGAACGTCCCTCCATGTTAGGAGAGGACTGAGACACACACACACACACACACACACACACACCATACATAAACCAAAACAGATACAAACCATACTAAAATGTGCAAATAAAAACCTTCTTCTGGAAAGTTGACCGTGTGTGCGAGACAGTGCGCGTGTAAATGTCCTCCATTCCTGTCTTACTTTGCTTCTAATGCCAGCGCGATGATCCCAGCAGCCATCGGTGCGGAGGCTGAGGTCCCCGTGTGGCTGTCAGTGCAGCGCTGGCGGAGGTCAGTAGTTATCTACAGATGACGACAACGTCATAAAACATGAATATTACAAACATCAGATGTACAGTAGAGACCAAACGTCTGGACACCTTCTCATTCAACGTGTGTTCTTTATCTTCATATTTTCTCACTGAAGGCATCAAAAATATGAATGAACACATGTGGAGTTCTGTACTTAACAAAAAGTGGAGACCTGACCTCCACAGTCACCGGACCTGAACCCAGTCCAGATGGTTTGGGGTGAGCTGGACCAACAAGTGCTAAACACCTCTGGGAACTCCTTCAAGACTGTTGGAGAAGCATTTCAGGTGACGACCTATTGAAGCTCATCGAGAGAATGCCAAGAGTGTGTAAAGCAGTAATCAGAGCAAAGAAACTAGAATATAAAACATGTTTTCAGCTATTTCACCTTTTTTTGTTAAGTACAGAACTCCACATGTGTTCATTCATAGTTTTGATGCCTTCAGTGAGAATCTACCAACGTAAATGGTCATGAAGATAAAGAAAACACGTTGAATGAGGAGGTGTCCAGACTTTTGTCCACTCAAAAGAAGTAAAGGAGCCGCAGTGAGTGGTGTGAGGAGTGACATGGAGGCTCGAAAAGCTGCTGAGAGACGGAGGAGCTGCAGACATGAGAAGAAGTGAAGAGTCGGTTACAGACACGTCTTCTTCTTCCTGCGTCCTCATGCTGGATTTGGTCCTTTTGGAAGGAGCCAGGAGATGAGTGTGTAAGACTGTGGCGTGTGTGTGTTGGGCTTCAACAAAAGAGAGAGGAATTTCACACCAGTGTGTGAGACAAGCTGCGAGCTGAGAGAGAACCAGTTCACATACACACACTGCAGGTCACGCCAGAACACACACACACACACACACACACACACACACACACTCTCTCTATAGCAAAAGATGTTCTTATTTTATAGATTTTAACTGGAATAGAGACGTCGTCATGGCGCCACTCACGATCTTGCGGTCGTAGTTCTCGCCGCTGCTGTAGGTGGTGGTCAGCGTGGACGCGCACTCCTCCAGGTACCAGGGCTTGCGGCCGCTCTCGGCCGTGCTGCTGATGCTGATGGTGTAGATGGAGTTGGTGTAGCCGTCACAGGAGCAGTGGTCTCGACTCCGCCCACCATTACCTGATGCCCACACAAAAATGGAGCCACGCCCCTTCCTGCCCTGGAGAAGAGGGAGGAGTTAAATGCACTGTGTGTGCTCGTCTCGTCCTAATCAGACCCTGTGCTGAAATGGGCGGGGCTGATGGAAAGAGGCGGGGCTGATGGAACATCGCTGTGTCTCTCCGTACCTGCGGCTGACACTCTTTATTTCACTCGGTTAAACTAGAACAATGTTCGCGCGTTTCAGTCTGGAGATCGTGTGTGTGTGTGTGTGTGTGTGTGTGTGTGTGTGTGTGTGTGGTGTGTGTGTGTGTGTGTGTGTGTGTGTGTGTGTGTGTGTGTGTGTGTGTGTGTGTATGTGTGTGTGTGTGTGTGTGTGTGTGTGTGCGTGCGCACCTGCCGGATGCCGTTCTCAAAAGCCTGCCTGGCGAGTGCTGCCGGGCCGTCCACCGTCTTGCCATCGTCATCGGGTCCCCAGCTGGCACTGTAGATGTCAATGTGCTGTGGCTGCAGACTGAGGGACTTCGCCTCGACCATATCAGTCACGTCCCCATCAAGCATCCGCACACCTTCACACACACACACACACACACGCACACACACTTTAAAATACGAATATAGGACAGTTCAATATCGGTCCTCGAGAAAGCGGGACGTGTGGTGATCTGCTGGTGAAGCGGACGTGTGTGGATCTGCTGGTCAAGCGGGACGTGTGTGGATCTGCTGGTCAAGCGGGACGTGTGTGGATCTGCTGGTCAAGCGGGACGTGTGTGGATCTGCTGGTCAAGCGGGACGTGTGTGGATCTGCTGGTCAAGCGGGACGTGTGTGGATCTGCTGGTCAAGCGGGACGTGTGTGGATCTGCTGGTCAAGCGGGACGTGTGTGGATCTGCTGGTCAAGCGGGACGTGTGTGGATCTGATGGTGAAGCGGGACGTGTGTGGATCTGATGGTGAAGCGGGACGTGTGTGGATCTGATGGTGAAGCGGGACGTGTGTGGATCTGATGGTGAAGCGGGACGTGTGTGGACTGATGGTTGAAGCTGGCGGTGTGTGGATCTGATGGTGAAGCGGGACGTGTGTGGATCTGATGGTGAAGCGGGACGTTGTGTGATCTGATGGTGAAGCGGGAAGTGTGTGGATCTGCTGGTGAAGCGGGACGTGTGGTGGATCTGCTGGTCAAGCGGGACGTGTGTGGATCTGATGGTCCAGCGGGACGTGTGTGGATCTGATGGTGAAGCGGGGACGTGTGTGGATCTGATGGTGAAGCGGGGACGTGTTTGGATCTGCTGTGAAGCGGGGAGTGTGTGGATCTGATGGTCAAGCGGGACGTGTGTGGATCTGATGGTGAAGCGGGACGTGTGTGGATCTTATGGTGAAGCGGACGTGTGTGGATCTGATGGTGATGAAGCGGACGTGTGTGGATCTGATGGTGAAGCGGGACGTGTGTGGATCTGATGGTGAAGCTGGACGTTGTGTGGATCTGATGGTGAAGCGGGACGTGTGTGGATCTGATGGTGAAGCGGGACGTGTGTGGATCTGATGGTGAAGCTGGAGTGTGTGGAATCTGCTGGTGAAGCGTGGACGTGTGGTGGATCTGCTGGTGATGCGGGACGTGTGTGGATCTGCTGGTGAAGCGGGACGTGTGTGGATCTGCTGGTGAATGCAGCGGACGTGTGTGGATCTGCTGGTGAAGCGGGACGTGTGTGGATCTGATGGTGAAGCGGGACGTGTGTGGAATCTGCTGGTGAAGCGGGACGTGTGTGGATCTGATGGTGAAGCGGGACGTGTGTGGATCTGCTGGTGAAGCGGGACGTGTGTGGATCTGATGGTGAAGCGGGACGTGTGTGGATCTGATGGTGAAGCGGGACGTGTGTGGATCTGATGGTGAAGCGGGACGTGTGTGGATCTGATGGTCAAGCGGGACGTGTGTGGATCTGATGGAAGCGGGACGTGTGTGGATCTGATGGTGAAGCGGGACGTGTGTGGATCTGCTGGTGAAGCGGGACGTGTGTGGCACAGCAGCACAGCATACAATCACTTCACTTCACTTTCTTTCTTCTGGACATAGGGCTGTACTAACTTCTGTTCCCAGCAGTTTAGTTATGTTTAGTTCTTTACATTTATACAAGCTGTTTACATCAAATGAAGGTGTCAAATGTTGAGAGAAGAGACATAATAAAGAACGTATAAAACTGTACGTTTACTGTACACCTACACAGGAAACCATACACACATCATGCCACCTCACCTCCAATGCGTGCGTTGTAAGCTATGCCCACCGTGCAGTGAGAGTTGTTTGCAGATGCTGCCACTTCACCTGCACACCGCGTCCCATGCCTGCCACACACACACACACACACACACACACACACACACACACACACACACACACACACAATTTTCATGCACAGACTCAGTAACTGGCGGTACACACTTTGAAAGAGTGAGAATTTGTGCATGTGTGTTGGGGAGGACTGCAGGTTTACACACACACACACACACACACACACAGGAATCCTCCAGCAAACCAGACACATAAGACAGGTCAGGGGTCAACATCGGCAGGTAGACACACACTGATGTTCAATACAGGACCTTCAAACTACTGGAACTACTTCTAAACATACCCACCTCCTCATTCATTTTCATCATTTCCCCCTTTTATCTTTTCTAATGGGGAACAGATACACTGATTTACATTTTTATGTGTTTGCAAAAATAAGTACAAGGACAGACACACACACACACACACACAAAAAGATAAAAGTCTCTCTCTCTCTCCTGGTTAAAAGCAGGCCACCAGTGAACTGGTGTACTGAGCGGTTTTATAAAGCATTTTAAAGGGAATCTGGGGGACGAGAGACAGGAATCCAACCCCAGATTACAGAGGAATGAACAGCACATTCACACACACCCACGCTAAAAAGAGGGAGGAAGGTGGCGCTCACTTGTTCTCATTGCTGGCATCATATCGGGGCATGGGGTCCAGGTCATTACCATTCACATCATAACTGGCCTGGTTGTCCTAGAAGCACAGAGGGCCGCAGTTAATCCGGCATGTTCTGTACAAGCCGGGGTTAAACACACGCGCACACAGCCTTACATAGTTCTGGACAAGGTCCGGATGGTTTCTCTCGATGCCGTCGTCCAGGATGGTCACCACCACGTCTTTGCCGGTGTATCCTCTCTTCCAGGCTCCAACAATGTTCATGTCGGACTGGCAGTTATGGATGTCTCCATTACAGTGCTACACAGACACACACACACACACACACACACACAGTTACGGTCATAAAACACAGTCTCACCACCCACCCAGGGCTCTAGAGTGGGGACATCATTTCCCAATGGTAACTAGAAGGTAGCCTCCACTTCACCACCTCAGCATCCATTTTTGTGCGAATCGAAACAAATCACCTGACCACTCATTTACTGAGTGAGTTCGAGAAATTAAACGATATAAAAAGCACAATGCGTCTACAAAACGCATTACACGCAGCAATAAATGTCCCCGCTCACCGCTGCATTTCCAATCATCAGGCCGAGACGATAGTCAAGTTTAAGCCCATAAAACACTCGCACTTTTAATTTAGATTTTATTTTTATTTCATTTATCTTGTTTTAATTTCAGCTCAGTGAAGCACTTTAAGCACCAACATGTTCTCATCAAGTCACCTTTCTTGTCAAATTAAGAACCTTATGTTAACCAGAGAGTTAGTTAAATCAATATTGCCTACATGGACCTGTAAAACCGCGTAATTTAATGTAATGTCGTCTTTTTTTTGTGCTTGTGCACCTAACAACAGCCCTGCTCCAGACTAAATCTTTCAGAAGAAGACTTTACAAAAAAAAAAAAATATATATATATATATAATAAATCCAATCTGTCATAATTCCTATTATCCAAACATGGGATGACATAATGAGCAGCTTGATTATGGTTCTCTATGCTCAGCACTTTGGGAATAATACATCGTATTAATATTATATAACAATAAAATTAATTATACATTATACAAATATATAACTATACAAATGAAACAGATGATCTGAGTAACGCAGAAACACACACACACACACACACTTCTACTTACTATGTACCACATGCTGCTCCACTTGGCATCATTGAAGTAGATGGATGAGGTGGGGCTTGACTGGGCGTGGCTGAAAGTGGGTGTGGCCAGTTTATAATCCCTTTTAACCCGCCGGCGAACCACCTGCTGCTGGACCCACTGCACCTGCACAGCAGATTGAGATTAGAAGACGTGGATCTGAAAGGCTCCGGATCAGAGGTGGATGTAGCAGTTATGTCAACTCATTTTAGTGGATTATATTTAGGCCAGAGGTCCATGTATCTCTCCATGGGTCAGGTAGACCTCCACAATATGGTCTTGGTCAGAACATCAACAAACCTTCCTGGGAATATGAAGGTCATTTCATATGACCTTCATATGATGCAGTCGCGTTCTGCCACACTAAGAAGACTCTGCGTGAGGGGGTGGTTACCTTCGGCTCCATGGAGATGAAGCTGTGGTGGCCCCTGCTGGACAGGGTGGAACGCTTGATGGTGTGACTGTGGAAGAAATGGTAGAAATCCTGCAGGTCACCGATCTGAAAAAAAAAAAAAAAAAAAAAAAGTCTGTTAGACGCAGAAGTAGGAACGTTCACGCGCATTCAGACACCTACAAACCAACATTACAATTATGGCATGCGTGGTCCAGGTCGAAACTTCCAGGATGGTTCCAAAACCCCGAAGCATCGCGGGCGCGTCGCAATAAAACCGTCTGGTGACGCAACTCGTGACATTCCTCAGCGCACAGGCCCAGTTCTACAGAAGAACACATCACCGCGAGTCCTGCCATCACACCTCCATTCCCAGCATCTTCTCAAGCAGAAGAACGATTCATGGTGCATTCACGCGCCTTCTCACCACCACCAAAAAGAGAGCAATCTGCCCCTAAAGGAGTGTGTTGGGACATGTCTCCACAAGCGCACCAGCTGAATGAAGGTTTACTGAGAAGCCAGATGCACTCTGGGACTGCAGACACATTTACAGTCAAATTCCCACAAACCACGTCCACGCGCGTCTGCACGTCTCTCGGTGGAAATGGCGGATTTATAGCCGCATGCGCCCGGGACGATAAAATGGCGGCGCGGCCGGGCGCGGGCCAGACGGTCCAGCTGGGACTGTGGATCGTCACCGTTTATCCATCTTCACGTCTGGTCAGGATCTTCTCCATCTCACCAACTCAACAGTCCCGTGTGGAGAACTTTAAACAGACAACCCATCACAGCACAGAGCCACCAGCCAGGAGCTCCACATGAATGGCCCACTGCGCACTAAAAAGATTCAATATTTCATATTTATATAAAGTTAAAAAAAAATATGAAAAATGATGAACAATTCTGCAACGCTCTGCTCACAGGAACTCCAGCATGAACACTGAAATTAACCACACTGCTGTCACCCATGACCAGATGAGTCCAGCTCAACCAACAACCCAGAGCTCCTCCCTGGAACCACCAGACGAAGATCTCAGCCTGGTCTGGTAGCCGCACTGCCCCAAGTTTCTCCAGCGGATCAGACCCACACACGTCCAGCTTCTCCAGAGGATCAGACCCACACACGTCCAGCTTCTCCAGAGGATCAGACCCACACACGTCCAGCTTCTCCAGAGGATCAGACCCGCACACGTCCAGCTTCTCCAGAGGATCAGACCCGCACACGTCCAGCTTCTCCAGAGGATCAGACCCACACACGTCCAGCTTCTCCAGAGGATCAGACCCACACACGTCCAGCTTCTCCAGCGGATCAGACCCACACACGTCCAGCTTCTCCAGAGGATCAGACCCGCACACGTCCAGCTTCTCCAGCGGATCAGACCCGCACACGTCCAGCTTCTCCAGCGGATCAGACCCGCACACGTCCAGCTTCTCCAGCGGATCAGACCCACACACGTCCAGCTTCTCCAGAGGATCAGACCCACACACGTCCAGCTTCTCCAGAGGATCAGACCCACACACGTCCAGCTTCTCCAGAGGATCAGACCCACACACGTCCAGCTTCTCCAGAGGATCAGACCCACACACGTCCAGCTTCTCCAGAGGATCAGACCCACACACGTCCAGCTTCTCCAGCGGATCAGACGCACACACGTCCAGCTTCTCCAGCGGATCAGACCCACACACGTCCAGCTTCTCCAGCGGATCAGACCCACACACGTCCAGCTTCTCCAGCGGATCAGACCCACACACGTCCAGCTTCTCCAGAGGATCAGACCCACACACGTCCAGCTTCTCCATCGGATCAGATCCAGATTAGAGCTAAATTGACATACACCACCGTCTGCGATACCAGAATATTTTATGATTTATGATGTTTTGGCTCGACTGCATGTTTGTGGGTGTGAAGTCAGGTGGAGGGACAGTTCCTGATCACCTGATGCCAGCTTTCCTCAATCAGGAAACACAGCAAACGAAGAAGAACATGAGTTCAGATGCCACCAAAACAAGAAGGATCCAACGTGCTAGAAGCAGCAGAAGATCATGATGGACAGAAGAAGAGCAGGAGGAGACCTGCTGGAGGTCCCGGACCAGGAGGACTGGAGAGCTGTCCTGCTGGCTGTGGACGTGGTTCATGTAAATGAGGAGGAAAGGAAAATATCCGCCGTTTTTAACATGCAAATTCCAATCAGGAAGCACTTCCGGTTCGGCGGCGGAAAGACGCGCTGTTGTCGCCGTTTGCACTTGTTTTGTGGAGATTAGATCGATTTCCGCGGGGTCGAGGAAGCGCAGTGTCGTCTAATCGATAATCGGTAATAAACAGGCACCGCGCATGCGCGCTGTACTTTGTCCCACATTTCCACGCAAGTCCAACTACACACACGGAGAGAAGGCGAGAAAGAGAGGGAGAGAGAGAGGGAGGAAGGAAGAGATGTCTGAACTTTTCCTGCACGCCGCTCAACTCCGGACCGGAGCAGGTGTCCAGCGGGGACTCGGTTCCGAGGACGCCTACCTGTCCCATGTTCCTGTACCCGTACTTGCTGGCAATGCGCTCGGCGAGCTCGGCGCCGCCGCTGATCCGGACCGCCCAGTGGTTGGTGAAGACGCGGGACGCGCACGGCGGGGACGCGAACCAGAGCGCCAGCAGGAGCGCACACAGCGCCATGAGAAGCGGCTCGGTTCGACCCTCCGCGTTCCGCCGCGTCTCCCTCCAGTTCAGGTGGAGAAATGGCTACAGCGACGCTGGGGAGCGGAGCTGAGGGCTTCCCGGCTTCCGCAGGGTCCTAAACTCCACCGGGCACCGAGCTTCTCACTACGAGGGGAGCTGAGGGCTTCCCGGGTTCCGCAGGGTCCTAAACTCCACCGGGCACCGAGCTTCTCACTACGAGGGGAGCTGAGGGCTTCCCGGCTTCCGCAGGGTCCTAAACTCCGCCGGGCACCGAGCTTCTCACTACGAGGGGAGCTGAGGGCTTCCCGGCTTCCGCAGGGTCCTAAACTCCACCGGGCACCGAGCTTCTCACTACGAGGGGAGCTGAGGGCTTCCCGGGTTCCGCAGGGTCCTAAACTCCACCGGGCACCGAGCTTCTCGGCGGGGTCCTACCGTGCGTCTCACTACGAGGGGAGCTGAGGGCTTCCCGGCTTCCGCGGGGTCCTAAACTCCACCGGGCGCCGCACGTCTCACTACGAGGGGAGCTGAGGGCTTCCCGGCTTCCGCAGGGTCCTAAACTCCACCGGGCACCGAGCTTCTCACTACGAGGGGAGCTGAGGGCTTCCCGGCTTCCGCGGGGTCCTAAACTCCACCGGGCGCCGCACGTCTCACTACGAGGGGAGCTGAGGGCTTCCCGGCTTCCGCAGGGTCCTAAACTCCACCGGGCACCGAGCTTCTCGGCGGGGTCCTACCGTGCGTCTCACTACGAGGGGAGCTGAGGGCTTCCCGGCTTCCGCAGGGTCCTAAACTCCGCCGGGCACCGAGCTTCTCACTACGAGGGGAGCTGAGGGCTTCCCGGCTTCCGCGGGGTCCTAAATTCCGCCAGGCGCCGAGCTTCTCGGCGGGGTCCTACCGTGCGTCTCACTACGAGCGGAGCTGAGGGCTTCCCGGCTTCCGCGGGGTCCTAAACTCCACCGGGCGCCGCACGTCTCACTACGAGGGGAGCTGAGGGCTTCCCGGCTTCCGCAGGGTCCTAAACTCCGCCGGGCACCGAGCTTCTCGGCGGGGTCCTACCGTGCGTCTCACTACGAGCGGAGCTGAGGGCTTCCCGGCTTCCGCGGGGTCCTAAACTCCACCGGGCGCCGCACGTCTCACTACGAGGGGAGCTGAGGGCTTCCCGGCTTCCGCGGGGTCCTAAACTCCACCGGGCACCGAGCTTCTCGGCGGGGTCCTACCGTGCGTCTCACTACGAGCGGAGCTGAGGGCTTCCCGGCTTCCGCGGGGTCCTAAACTCCACCGGGCACCGAGCTTCTCGGCGGGGTCCTACCGTGCGTCTCACTACGAGGGGAGCTGAGGGCTTCCCGGCTTCCGCAGGGTCCTAAACTCCGCCGGGCACCGAGCTTCTCGGCGGGGTCCTACCGTGCGTCTCACTACGAGCGGAGCTGAGGGCTTCCCGGCTTCCGCGGGGTCCTAAACTCCACCGGGCGCCGCACGTCTCACTACGAGGGGAGCTGAGGGCTTCCCGGCTTCCGCAGGGTCCTAAACTCCACCGGGCACCGAGCTTCTCGGCGGGGTCCTACCGTGCGTCTCACTACGAGCGGAGCTGAGGGCTTCCCGGCTTCCGCGGGGTCCTAAACTCCACCGGGCGCCGCACGTCTCACTACGAGGGGAGCTGAGGGCTTCCCGGCTTCCGCGGGGTCCTAAACTCCACCGGGCGCCGCACGTCTCACTACGAGGGGAGCTGAGGGCTTCCCGGCTTCCGCTGGGTCCTAAACTCCACCGGGCACCGAGCTTCTCACTACGAGGGGAGCTGAGGGTTTCCCGGCTTCCGCAGGGTCCTAAACTCCACCGGGCACCGAGCTTCTCGGCGGGGGTCCTACCGTGCGTCTCACTACGAGGGGAGCTGAGGGCTTCCCGGCTTCCGCAGGGTCCTAAACTCCACCGGGCACCGAGCTTCTCGGCGGGGTCCTACCGTGCGTCTCACTACGAGGGGAGCTGAGGGCTTCCCGGCTTCCGCGGGGTCCTAAACTCCACCGGGCGCCGCACGTCTCACTACGAGGGGAGCTGAGGGCTTCCCGGCTTCCGCAGGGTCCTAAACTCCACCGGGCACCGCGCTTCTCGGCGGGGTCCTACCGTGCGTCTCACTACGAGCGGAGCTGAGGGCTTCCCGGCTTCCGCGGGGTCCTAAACTCCACCGGGCGCCGCACGTCTCACTACGAGGGGAACTGAGGGCTTCCCGGCTTCCGCGGGGTTCTAAACTCCAGCGGGCACCGAGCTTCTCGGCG
Organism: Denticeps clupeoides; assembly: GCF_900700375.1. Lineage (NCBI taxonomy): Eukaryota > Metazoa > Chordata > Actinopteri > Clupeiformes > Denticipitidae > Denticeps > Denticeps clupeoides. The sequence goes on from NW_021630092.1 coordinate 296,219, forward strand.
GGGTCCTACCGTGCGTCTCACTACGAGGGGAGCTGAGGGCTTCCCGGCTTCCGCAGGGTCCTAAACTCCGCCGGGCACCGCTCTTCTCACTACGAGGGGAGCTGAGGGCTTCCCGGCTTCCGCAGGGTCCTAAACTCCGCCGGGCACCGCTCTTCTCACTACGAGGGGAGCTGAGGGCTTCCCGGCTTCCGCGGGGTCCTAAACTCCACCGGGCACCGAGCTTCTCACTACGAGGGGAGCTGAGGGCTTCCCGGCTTCCGCAGGGTCCTAAACTCCACCGGGCACCGAGCTTCTCGGCGGGGTCCTACCGTGCGTCTCACTACGAGATGAGCTGAGGGCTTCCCGGCTTCCGCGGGGTCCTAAACTCCATCGGGCGCCGCACGTCTCACTACGAGCGGAGCTGAGGGCTTCCCGGCTTCCGCAGGGTCCTAAACTCCACCGGGCGCCGCGCATCTCACTACGAGGGGAGCTGAGGGCTTCCCGGCTTCCGCGGGGTCCTAAACTCCACCGGGCACCGAGCTTCTCACTACGAGGGGAACTGAGGGCTTCCCGGCTTCCGCGGGGTCCTAAACTCCGCTCTGTGTCTCACTACGACGGCTTCCGCGGGATCTTAAACTCCGTTGGCGCCGCGATTCTCACTATGACAGGAGCTGAGGGCTTCCTGGCTTACATGGGGTTTCCAAACAACGCCGGCGTCCACGGGGTCCTAAACTCCGCCGGGTGCCGTACATCTCACTACAGCGACTCTGAGGGCTACACAACTTCCGCGGGGTCCTAAACTCTGCCGGGCACCGTGCGTCTCACTACAGCGATGCTGAGGCCTGCCCGGCTTCCACGGGGTCCTAAACTCCGCCGGTGCCGCGCGTCTCCCTCTCGTTCAGATGGAGAAATGCCTCCGCGTCTCACTACGAGGGGAGCTGAGGGCTTCCCGGCGCCTGCGGGGTCCTAAACTCCACCGGGCACCGCTCGTCTCACTACGAGGGGAGCTGAGGGCTTCCCGGCTTCCGCGGGGTCCTAAACTCCAGCGGGCACCGAGCTTCTCGGCGGGGTCCTACCGTGTGTCTCACTACGAGGGGAGCTGAGGGCTTCCCGGCTTCCGCAGGGTCCTAAACTCTGCCGGGCGCCGCACGTCTCACTACAAGGGGAGCTGAGGGCTTCCCGGCTTCCGCGGGGTCCTAAACTCCACCGGGTGCCGCACGTCTCACTACGAGGGGAACTGAGGGCTTCCCGGCTTCCGCGGGGTCCTAAACTCCGCCGGGCACCGCGCGGCTCACTACAGGTGGTGGAAGGAGGGGGGACACCACGCTCCAGGAATATATTACAGTAATGTCCAGAGCGACAGGGACAGTCCCCCTGGGGACAGTGGGCTTTGTGCTCTTCTGTTTCAGAGCTGGGTGTTTTACTAGCAGCCTGATACATGTGGATAAACATGAGAATAAAATGTAAGATTTCTGGGAAGTTCGGTCGGCCTGTGAAGCCCCGCGGGGCCGCTGCCAGGTTCTCAGCTCAGGGGCCCTCAGGAACACGGGGCTCTCACGGTCCTTATGCGCTGGATGAAAGCCGCGAAACAGCCCGTGACGGTGGCTATTCAGCCTGTAATTCAAAACAAGGGGGTCCCCGCGCGACCGGGGGGCCACGGTCCCCACACATGGCCGCAGAGGCAACACACACAGCGCGTCTTTGTCGTCAGTGCCTGAGAATGAGTGGAGCGACAGCGTTTCTCTGGGACTTTCACTCCACACAGAAGAACCATGTGGCCCACAGGTGGCCCCAGACATGTCACATGACCACCTGCCTAATATTCAATTGGTTACTACCATGGTAGTAAGTGGGGTTTGAACCTGGGGCTTCTGGTTGATAGGCGATGTGTTACCTACAAGCTAACACCTACTACCTACTGCCTCCAGTGCCTTCTTCCCATGGTGCATCCTGGTGCCAGGTGTCTTCCTTATCTCACCATCCACATGATGTAAAGGAGAATGTAATTCAACAGGCCAGGACACCTTCTTCCATTGCTTCATGGTCCAGGATGTAGTAGCTACAGAACCCCATGCAAACAATAGGCTTTACTGCCTGGCATGTTCTGACATTGTTCTTCAGAAAACCTACTGTACGTCAAATAGCTGAAATAGTTCTTCTGCATGCTCCTTCTTCTGCTGGTGCACCACTTTTCCATTATTATACCATTTAAATAGCTGAAAAGGTTCTTCTACATGCTCCTTCTTCTGCTGGTGCACCACCTTTCCATTATTATACCATTTAAATAGCTGAAAAGGTTCTTCTACATGCTCTTTCTTTTCCTTTCCATTATTAAAGCATTTAAATAGGTGAAGAGGTTATATTAATATAAAGGAATACAGTATATACAGTAGATACAGAAATATGTGACAGAGTTCAGTTTCACACTGTGAGTTGTACTAGACACAGAAGGCTACACTTTTCAGCAAAGATTGTGTGAAAAAATAAAACATAAAGAATGCTTGCAGAAAGCATGAGACACATGGAGGAAAACCTGCATGGAGAACATTCCGGTTCAACAGAGCATTCCAAAACAGGCACAAAAACAAATAAAAACTGTTCCCCGGAGCGGCAGCAACCGTGAACTGTTCGGAACGTGGCTGAGATAGGCTGCTCAGTGAGGGTGAGAGCCCATATCTGTATTCAGAACAGATGTGATAAAGTCTGATTCAGGATGATGCTGAAATAATGGCTTTTAACTGAAGGACACACTTTTACTAGACGTGTTTACTCAGTTCATCTTTAATTCAGGGTTGAAACGCACACACGCCCCAGTGAACCTTGACCTTCGGACTACGAAGGGACAGAGTGTTGAGAACTCCGATACGTCGAGGCCAGTCAGCGGTTACAGGAACTCAAGGCAAAGTGCACAGACACACATATCACTAAAACCTTCATGATGGAATTAAAAACAGGCCACGTCTTCTCTCTTCATCATAGGGAAAGTTATATCATTTTAATAATGAATTGTTTTAGATTGTGTGAATTTTATCATATAAAACAGGATACATCAACACACAACACGACGGTTGTTTAAGAAAAAATTATCTTTATTCCCCAGGAAATTGAAGTGAAAGGAGTATCTAAGAAGGTCAGAAAATGGATCTGCTGGGTAAGATGGCTGTAGCACCAAACCTGGACAGAAGCAGTCTTCCTCTCCATTCACGGGACAGGCTTCGATGGGCCTACACCCACTGGAACCCTGGGTAATCATTACCAGTTCCCTCCTGATGACACCCGCGGTCCTGCCGGTGTATTCCTGTAATCTACTGATTGTGATGGTGTCATTACTCGCGTCACTGAGCAGCAGGAACATCTGATATGACTGTTGGACAGACTGTTGAATGTAAACCACTGATAAACCACGTCTCTACACTGAACACTGATCTGAATGGAGCATTTCGGAATGATTTTCAGTTCTAGAGTAATAGTTTCAGATCTAGATTAATTTCTCATTATAAATTATAAATCTCGTTATAAAAGTTATAAATCAATTTTATGGAACACCTTGAGGGGTAGACGCCTAGTGGGTATCACACCCGTCTATAAATCAGAAGGTACACCCAACACCCCAGCCCCTACAGGTCCACAAGCAACATCCCTACCCTTTCTGGTACAATCTACACCCTGACCCCTATAGGTCCACACACACACCTCAACCCCTACAGGTACAGGATACATCTCAACCCTTTCTGGTACACACAACACCCTGACCCCTACAGGTCCACACGCAATATCCCAACTCTTTCTGTTACACGCTACACCCCGACTCCTACAGGTAAATGCAACACCCTGACCCCTACAGGTCCACGCAACACCCCAACACCTACAGGTACATGCTACACCCCAACCCCTACAGGTAAATGCAAACACCCTGACCCCTACAGGTCCACGCAACACCCCAACACCTACAGGTACATGCTACACCCCAACCCCTACAGGTAAATGCAACACCCTGACCCCTACAGGTCCACGCAACACCCCAACACCTACAGGTACAAGCTACACTGACCCCTACAATTACCACTTGCCAGTCAGTGTTCGGGATTCATACACAGTCTCAGTGTTTAAATCTAAATTGAAAACATATCTGTTCACTCTGGTCTGGTTGACACAGTGTCAATTATTAAGTCCACTTTATCACACAGTCACCTTGGCAACCATAGACAACCTCCAGAGTCCAGTTAAGAGACCACCAGATGAATCCTAGTCCCTAGCAATGAACTGCTAACAACACAAATTAGACACAGATGCTCTATAATACACTTTGGACCTTTACACCACAACTGTAGGACCTTTTCCTCTTCTGCACTGACACTAATTTCAGGCTCACTCTACCCTAGAAGGCCGACCCTCTCTGTATCACTCCTTCCCAATGGTTCCTCCTTCCTTTTTTCTCTCTCCTAGAGTTTTGTTCTCGTGTGCAGAAGGGTCAATTTTGGGGGTATCAACTGTAGGGCCTGTCAAAGCCCCTTGTTTCTAAACAGTGAACAGTGACAGTGAAGTGATTGTCATTGTGATACTCCTTAACCACTAGGCCACCCTGAGACAACTGAGACATACTGTATGTGATTATGTGCTATATAAGAAATAAATGTTGTTGTTGTTGTTGTTGTTGTACACCCTGACCCCTACAGGTACACTCTACACCCCACCCCTTTCTGGTCAGTCACACACACACACACACACACACACACACACACACACACACAAACACAAAATCATTTATAGGGTGACCATAGCAGAGAATGTTTATTTCCATGGCAGGAGGAATTTGATATAAACCTGTGGTGAGCTCTTCTGGGACGCAGAGCACACGTCCCATAAAGTGAAATAAAAGTGGTAACAGAGTCCCAACAGATCGCTGGTGAAGTCCAGTGGTGAGGATTAAAGGGAATGACATGGTGATGACCCCCTGACCTGCAGAAGAAGGTTCCATTCACTATCCTACAAAAAAGCTCCAGTTTGCAGAAACTGCACAAAACCCACAAACTTATCTCACAGAAGCAAGTGCAGGAGAGCTGGTCAGTTGGTCCAGAACGCTGAGCTGCTGTAATTGTTCTTGTTGTTCTGGTTCTTCTGTGCTATGCTGCCATTCTGGCTGCACTGACTAGGAAGAGTCTGCAGAGATACACATCACCAGCAGAACCGATCAGAGAATTCACACAAATACACACCACCACATCCACATACACACATGCACACAGGCGCACACACACATGAAGCAGATGAAGATTATGATGATGACAGTGTGTTGAACTAAAGGGTTGATCAAACAATTTTTTACTAGATTCTTCAAAATAGCCTTCATCATATTCTTCACAACCTCTAAAATAGGTGTGTGCACTTCTCCTGTTTGATTTATAGGATTTTAGTTTTACCTGCAGTCGTTGTAAATGAGGTTGTTGATGTGCAGGTAGGATGTGTACAAATGACGTATGGCTGTATGCTGTGGCTCCGCCCAGTGCAGATGGCAGATTGAAGTGTGGGGGCATGGCTGTATGAAACCCCGCCTTCTCAAATGACTGACAGATTCGGGAGAGGGAGTGTGATTTACACCACCTATCAACACCCACACATACACACATACACTCACCTGAGTCTTACTGTATCCACCACTGCTCACATCAGCAGTTACAGAGCTGCCTGCAAGAGACACCATTCAATACTGTCATCTATTCGGGGAAGTGTGTGTGTGTGTGTGTGTGTGTGTGAGAGAGTATATGTGTGTATACCTTTGATGGTGCTGTTTGAAGGATTTGACTGTGTTTGGGCAGAGCATCCATATCCTTTACTGAACTCTCCTCCCTGAGAGAGGTCATCAAATCCTGCACAAACACACACTGATCAGAGAATTCTGTATTCATGATCCTCCTGAAACCTGCTGACTGCAGTAACCTTCATTGTGTACTTTTATCTACATGCCACTGTGTGAACCTTCACATTCGATTTACCTACTTACAACGTTAACGCCCGTACCTACTCACCACGCTAACACCCCTACCTACTCACGCTAACGGCCGTACCTACTCACCACGCTAACGCCCGTACCTACTCACGCTAACGCGCGTACCTACTCACCACGCTAACGCCCGTACCATGCCGACACATACCTACTCACCACGCTAATGCCCGTACCTACTCACCACGCTAACGCCGTACCTACTCACCACGCTAACGCCCATACCATGCCGACACATACCTACTCACCACGCTAACGCCCGTACCATGCCGACACATACCTACTCACCACGCTAACGCCCGTACCTACTCACCACGCTAACACCCCTACCTACTCACGCTAACGCCCATACCTACTCACCACGCTAACGCCGTACCTACTCACCATGCTAACGCCCGTACCTACTCACCACGCTAACGCCCGTACCTACTCACCACGCTAACACCCCTACCTACTCACGCTAACGCCCATACCTACTCACCACGCTAATGCCGTACCTACTCACCACGCTAACGCCCGTACCTACTCACCACGCTAACACCCCTACCTACTCATGCTAACGCCCCGTACCATGCCGACACATACCTACTCACCACGCTAACGCCCGTACCTACTCACCACGCTAACACCCCTACCTACTCGAGCTAACGCCCATACCTACTCACCACGCTAACGCCGTACCTACTCACCACGCTAACGCCCGTACCATGCCGACACATACCTACTCACCACGCTAATGCCCGTACCTACTTACCACGCTAACGCCGTACCTACTCACCACGCTAACGCCCGTACCATGCCGAAACATACCTACTCACCTCGCTAACGCCTGTACCATGCCGACACATACCTACTCACCACGCTAATGCCCGTACCTACTCACCACACTGACACGTACCTACTCACCATGCTAACGCCCGTACCTACTCACCACGCTAACACCTGTACCATGCCGACACATACCTACTCACCACGCTAATGCCCGTACCTACTCACCACACTGACACGTACCTACTCACCATGCTAACGCCCGTACCTACTCACCACACTAACACCCGTACCTACTCACCACGCTAACGCCCGTACCTACTCACCACGCTAACGCCCGTACCTACTCACCACGCTAACACCCCTACCTACTCACGCTAACGCCCATACCTACTCACCACGCTAATGCCCGTACCTACTCACCACACTGACACGTACCTACTCACCACGCTAACGCCCGTACCTACTCACCACACTAACGCCCGTACCTACTCACCACGCTAACACCCCTACCTACTCACGCTAACGCCCATACCTACTCACCACGCTAATGCCCGTACCTACTCACCACTGACACGTACCTACTCACCATGCTAACGCCCGTACCTACTCACCACGCTAACGCCTGTACCATGCCGACACATACCTACTCACCACGCTAATGCCCGTACCTACTCACCACACTGACACGTACCTACTCACCATGCTAACGCCCGTACCTACTCACCACGCTAACACCCGTACCTACTCACCACGCTAACGCCCGTACCTACTCACCACGCTAACGCCCGTACCTACTCACCACGCTAACACCCCTACCTACTCACGCTAACGCCCGTACCTACTCACCACGCTAACACCCCTACCTACTCACGCTAACGCCCATACCTACTCACCACGCTAACGCCGTACCTACTCACCATGCTAACGCCCGTACCTACTCACCACGCTAACGCCCGTACCTACTCACCACGCTAACACCCCTACCTACTCACGCTAACGCCCATACCTACTCACCACGCTAACGCCCGTACCTACTCACCACGCTAACACCCCTACCTACTCACGCTAACGCCCGTACCATGCCGACACATACCTACTCACCACGCTAACGCCCGTACCTACTCACCACGCTAACACCCCTACCTACTCGAGCTAACGCCCATACCTACTCACCACGCTAATGCCGTACCTACTCACCACGCTAACGCCCGTACCATGCCGACACATACCTACTCACCACGCTAACGCCCGTACCTACTCACCACGCTAACGCCCGTACCATGCCGACACATACCTACTCACCACGCTAACGCCCGTACCTACTCACCACGCTAACGCCCGTACCTACTCACCACGCTTCACAGGTCTCACACTTTGATTAAATTACAATGATCAATGCCTTGATTATCGAAGCATCACGATGCATCCCATACATTTTCCTACATCACATGATTTTTTTTCAATACATTGAGTTGAGCTGAACATCCCGCGCTTGCTGAGGGCTCAGTGCAAAAATAGGCTCTGATATTTATTTATTTACCTAGTTATAAAACTGATGGTATTTGCAGATTGGGTCCTAGTTAACCAAATATGGGATTTGTTTAACGGACATTTTAAAGCCATCATGTCAAATGCAGACAACCGTCTGCTGTGGTGACTGCTAATGGGAGAGGCCGAAGGTAGAAGAAGATGATACCTGTACTGTAAGACTGACCATAGCTGGGTGGCGGATACTGGTTGGCCTGCTTGGTGGGGGTCATGAAGAGGGGTGGGTACTGGAGGGCACTCGGCAGAGGCGGGTAGTATGAGACAGCTGGGTAGCCATAGCCTGGGGGCAAGGGGGTGTTCACAAAGGTCTGTCCCCCTGGAGCTGGGACCTGAGGTCCAGTCCCAATGTGCACCTTAGCCTGAGTAGGAGAAGGCAGCGTGGTAGGAGGGGCTGGGGAGGAAGAGTCACCTGGCACAACTTTAGTGGATTCACCTTGAGACAAAGAGAGCATTAGAATTATATTCTACAGTTATATTCAGTTAGATTCTGTATAGATCTAATTTACAGAATGAATCTGTTATTATCATAACTAGAAGTTATAAAAGTTATACATTGTCTCATATTAATATTTCAGCAAATTACTTAAATTGAATGATGTTCAGTGCAGAAGAGGGGGTTGAAAAACCAAGTCAGAAATCTGGAGTTTTATATACTGAATGCAAGACAGGTGAAATACCAGAGAGGAAAAAAAATCACTTTCAGAAGGGAAATATTTCCCCCCGGCCAGTTGCTACAAGCTCCAGATAAATCTGCTGCAGATAAAACCGGCTCTTATTTTAACTTTGAACGTCGGAGGTATCCCAGAAGATACTAGATTGGTGTGGCAAGTGTAAGGACGTATCTGCCCAATTTGTTTCAATCTTCTTTAGCACACGAAGAACCAAAGTGACTGTGAGGCAGGAAACGTCCACGTTCCACCAAAAAAGGTCAAACAAACACCAGGTGTAGTGCTGAAAAAGGTGCAGGTTCATTTACAGTGTGGGAAATGCCCAGAAACTGATCAACACATACACGTATGTACAAAAGGTACAGAATCACAGCAAGCTGCTGCAGCCACTGGAACACAAACCTGCCCCTTTTTCATCACTACAACTGGTGTTTGTTTGACCTCTTTGGTGGAATCGCGAAGTGTAGACAGGACATGGACAATCCTGCCTCACAGTGACAGTAAGAAAAGTCTAATTCTGCCACCATTTATGCAACTAGATTTCATGCCTTATGATGTTGACTAATCCTTCTTTTGCGCGGAGATTCTCTGGCTGGCTGGAGCAGCATCTAGTAATAACCAGATCACAAAATAAAACACAAAAGCACCGGGCATTATGATATAGACTCATCATTTTATCACACCTATATGCGGGACATGAGCAAGGTCCTTGTGCGCCTCCTTGCTGATGCTGGCCTGAAGTCTCACACACATTTCATTCATAATATTGTCAAGCCCATTACGTCACAATTAATTTTTCCTGAGATATGCGGAAAAAAATACAAACCAAATCTGTGCACTGAAGTATGTATTAATTTACATTGGGGTGAGGGTGGGTGTTGAATATCGAAGGATCACTAACTGAGCCCAATTTGCAGAGAATACTAGTATACTGGCCCCAGAACTGAACTGAACTGAAACCTGAACCATTCAGCATCGTATCAGTTCAGGAAGTCAAAGTCAATACAATTTCCCACTTGTGGGACTAATAAAGGTTTATCTTAACTTATCTTATCTTATATTAACCTCCCACAAAGAACTGAGTGGTTTGGTGAACAAATCTTTTGAGCAAATCTCTTTGGTGAACTGATTCTAGTGATTCAGGACATCTAAAATAACTGCCATGCCCATCACTAGTGTGAATCGAGGAGACTGATGTCCAACAGAAGTTGTCAAATCTCCAGTTAAGAATGGAAAGTCTAACAGACTAACATAATGAAGAGATATAATTAACATAATGAAAATACTTTTTTTGTTCGTTCTACAAGCCCACAGTGCCCTCTGCTGCTCAGGAGGTCGGTGATAAATGGCAATGCACGAGATGCTGCTGGTTTCTGGCTGTAATTTAGGAGGTTTGTGTTTTCATGACAGTGTTCTATGAATATGACAGTCAGGGGTGGAGCCTGCAGTCTACCTGAGCACAGGTTGTTTGCCACTCCTCCATCTCTCACAGGAATTGCTGCAGTGGTAGCAGGGAATGTCACACCATAATAATCCTGCAAGTCACAAGTCAAATTTAGAAGAAAGGTCCAGTGATACAGGGGCAAGTGACCTGCAAGGTTTTAGTGCTGGGGGAGGTTTATGGCCATAATGTTACCAGTCCCCACACCCTGGGAACCATTTACGCATGTCCTCTGTCCACAAACACACACACACACACACACACACTCCACCACTGCTGAAGTTCTGGCTTCACTGTTAGTATCATAAAAACACATTCCTGCTCACAAACACCTCAGAGCTGGACCAGAGCAGGAAAATGTTCTGGCCCACATCTGAGTCAGGGCTGTAGCTACACATCTGCTGCCAGGGAGAAGAGAAACACACACATCTACACACACACACACACACACATTAAAACATCATTTACATTCCCAAATCACAGTACATTCAAACACACAGACTCAGACGTACCGAGTAGGCAGGCAAAAGACCTCCAGGTCTCAGGATGTACTGATTGGCCACCAGGGGGGGCACTACATTACCTGCGACATAAGAGGACAAAACACACTTTCTGTACACCCGATGTGTGTGTGTGTGTGTGTGTGTGTGTGTGTGCGCACGTGTGGTGTTTACCTGTTGCACTGGGTAGTGGCGTTGGTCTGTTACTGCTGAGTACAAGACCAGGAGCTCCAGCAGAGTCACAAATCTGAGAGACAGAAGACAATTCATTCATTTCACTACTATAATAATAATATAATAATAAAGATAAAAAAATCAATAAACCAAACAAGCAGCAGATGTAATTGTGCTCATATATTATAAATAAATTACTGTATTTATAAATCTATTCATTCCAAATTATTCCTTGAAAAAGGCATATGCAACTTCATTTGTATTGGATATTGAATTTAACAAATCAATTTTTTTTCTCGTCTGGTAAAGTGGTGCAGGAAACCTGAGCAACATGTGCCAGAGCTGAGAAGAAACGCGGAGAAGAAGAGAACTTACCGACGGAGATGAGAGGCTGACGGAGGCTGTGGAGTCATGTGCCCGTGAGCTGGAAGAGGAATAAAAATGGTCAAACGCGTTCAGTGATCACTACAAGTACCACATCATCACCCATTATCAATATAAAGAACCTAATAATGTCTGCTTATACATCTTATATATGATGAATACATAGACAGATCAGGGCTCCGTCATGTCTCAATTAAATAGAGAGAGGTGGGGACTCATCCAGCCCACCACACACACACACACACACACACACACTCAGAGACGCCTGGTGTGCATGCCATTGGATGGAGGGAGGAAACCTGCTCCAGAACCCTGCTAACTGTGCAGCCCATCATAAGAAAATCTCATATGAATTGGCTCTGACTGGCTGTGGATTATTTCATAATTCTATTTAGAAGCTGTGATGGTTTCTGTTGAAAATACATCTTTATCTGATGCTTCATTGAACCACACACACCTTATTCCAGATCTGAAAACCTAGAAAGCTGAGTGGAGCTGATCTGGTATATACCTGCTGATTGTGGACATGTCCCTGGCTGGAGATGGTGGCACAGATGGCAGGGGGGAGGAGTCCTTCTTCAAAGGTGCTGAGTTAAAACAAAAATGGTGTCATTAAATGCATCAGGACAAACGGAATCAACGTCTCTTGAATGTTTCAGATACTTACTGTTCTGTGAAATTCTCACATCACTGCAATTTTTCTGAAAGTTAAAGTGAAGTGATGGTCATTGTGAGACACTGCAGCACAGCACATGGTGAAACGTGTCCTCTGTATTTAACGTCACCCTTGGTGAGCAGTGGGCACCATGACAGGCGCCCGGGGAGCAGCGTGTGGGGACGGGACCTTCATCAAGGGGACCTCAGTGGCACATTGGTGGTTTGGGATTTGAACCAGCAACCTTCTGATTACGGGTCCGCTTCCTTAACCACTAGGCCTCCACTGCTCCACACAGTGTGTGTGTGTGTGTGTGTGTGTGTGTGAGATGACAGAGTTCAGCTGTGTGAAGTCCAGTCTGCAGATGATCATCTAATAATGACAAGTGCTGTGAGAGAGAGGTTCATTATCCTGGTAGCATCTGCACAGCACCTTCATTAGAACATCATGCTGTGAGGTGGTCCCGTTCTTGCCCACTGCTGTGTGGGCACCTGCTTCTACCGGAACGGCTGCAGGTGTAGCGCGGTGTGATGTGGACGTCATGCTCGGTAGGCCAGCAGAAGAGGCAGGGAGGGTTCGAACCGGTGAATCACAGACAGGTTCACTAGGAACAGAAAATGGAATTAAAGACGTAGATTCCCACTTTTATACATCCCCTGAGCAACAATTCCAAGAGTTCCAGTCACCAAAGAGAGAATAAAAAACGTCTTTCCATTTTATTTCCATTTTCCTTTTCTTACTGATACAGTCTTTACTTGAAAATGACGTGATTGTCATTGTGAAACACTGCAGCACAGCACACGGTGACACAGTGAAACGTGTCCTCTGTATTTAACCCTCACCCTTGGTGAGCAGTGGGCACCATGACAGGCGCCCGGGGAGCAGTGTGGGGGGACGGTGCTTTGCTCAGTGGCAAGTAGTAGATACCCCATTTACATTTACATTTACAGCATTTACCAGACGTCCTTATCCTGAGTGACGTACAATCAGTAGTTACAGGGACAGTGCCCCCCTGGAGACACTCAGGGTTAAGTGTCCTGCTCAGGGACACAATGGTAGTAAGCGGGACTTGATCCCGGGTCTTCTGATTCATAGGCGAGTGTGTTACCCCTAGGCTACTTCCACCCCATCATGTGTTAGATACCCAATCGCCTGAGTCGTGTGTTAGATACCCCGTCGTGTGTTAGATACCCTGTCGTCTGAGTCGTGTGTTAGATACCCCGTCGTGTGTTAGATACCCTGTCGTCTGAGTCGTGTGTTAGATACCCCGTTACCTGAGTCGAGTGTTAGATACCCTGTCGTGTGTTAGATACCCTGTCGTCTGAGTCGTGTGTTAGATACCCCGTTACCTGAGTCGAGTGTTAGATACCCTGTCGTGTGTTAGATACCCTGTCGTCTGAGTCGTGTGTTAGATACCCCGTTACCTGAGTCGAGTGTTAGATACCCTGTCGTGTGTTAGATACCCTGTCGTCTGAGTCGTGTGTTAGATACCCTGTCGTCTGAGTTGTGTGTTAGATACACCGTTACCTGAGTCGCATGTTAGATACCCCGTCGTGTGTTAGATACCCTGTCGTGTGTTAGATACCCTGTCGCCTGAGTCGTGTGTTAGATACCCCGTTACCTGAGTCGAGTGTTAGATACCCTGTCGTGTGTTAGATACCCTGTCGCCTGAGTCGCATGTTAGATACCCTGTTGTGTATTAGATACCCCGTCATGTGTTAGATACCCTGTCACTTGAGTCGCGTGTTAGATACCCCGTCGCCTGAGTCGCGTGTTAGATACCCCGTCGTGTGTTAGATACCCTGTCGTCTGAGTCGTGTGTTAGATACCCCGTTACCTGAGTCGAGTGTTAGATACCCTGTCGTGTGTTAGATACCCTGTCGTCTGAGTCGTGTGTTAGATACCCTGTTGTCTGAGTTGTGTGTTAGATACACCGTTACCTGAGTCGCATGTTAGATACCCCGTCGTGTGTTAGATACCCTGTCGTGTGTTAGATACCCTGTCGCCTGAGTCGTGTGTTAGATACCCCGTTACCTGAGTCGAGTGTTAGATACCCTGTCGTGTGTTAGATACCCTGTCGCCTGAGTCGCATGTTAGATACCCTGTTGTGTATTAGATACCCCGTCATGTGTTAGATACCCTGTCACTTGAGTCGCGTGTTAGATACCCTGTCGCCTGAGTCGCGTGTTAGATACCCCGTCATGTGTTAGATACCCTGTCGCCTGAGTCGCGTGTTAAATACCCCGTCATGTGTTAGATACCCCGTTACCTGAGTCGCGTGTTAGATACCCTGTCGCCTGAGTCGCGTGTTAGATACCCTGTTGTGTATTAGATACCCTGTCACCTGAGTCGCGTGTTAGATACCCCATCATGTGTTAGATACCCCGTTATCTGAGTCGTGTGTTAGATACCCCGTTACCTGAGTCGCATGTTAGATACCCCGTCGTGTGTTAGATACCCTGTCGCCTGAGTCGCGTGTTAGATACCCTGTTGTGTATTAGATACCCCGTCATGTGTTAGATACCCTGTCATGTGTTAGATACCCTGTCGCCTGAGTCGCGTGTTAGATACCCCGTCATGTGTTAGATACCCTGTCGCCTGAGTCGTGTGTTAGATACCCCGTTACCTGAGTCGCGTGTTAGATACCCTGTCGTGTGTTAGATACCCCGTTACCTGAGTCGCGTGTTAGATACCCTGTCGTGTGTTAGATACCCTGTCGTGTGTTAGATACCCCGTCATGTGTTAGATACCCCGTTACCCGAGTCGCGTGTTAGATACCCTGTCGTGTGTTAGATACCCTGTCGCCTGAGTCGTGTGTTAGATACCCCGTTACCTGAGTCGCGTGTTAGATACCCTGTCGTGTGTTAGATACCCCATCATGTGTTAGATACCCTGTCGCCTGAGTCGTGTGTTAGATACCCCGTTACCTGAGTTGCGTGTTAGATACCCTGTCGTGTGTTAGATACCCCGTTACCTGAGTCGCGTGTTAGATACCCTGTCGTGTGTTAGATACCCTGTCGTGTGTTAGATACCCCGTCATGTGTTAGATACCCCGTTACCCGAGTCGCGTGTTAGATACCCTGTCGTGTGTTAGATACCCTGTCGCCTGAGTCGTGTGTTAGATACCCCATCATGTGTTAGATACCCTGTCGCCTGAGTCGTGTGTTAGATACCCCGTTACCTGAGTCGCGTGTTAGATACCCTGTCGTGTGTTAGATACCCCATCATGTGTTAGATACCCTGTCGCCTGAGTCGCGTGTTAGATACCCTGTTGTGTATTAGATACCCCATCATGTGTTAGATACCCTGTCGCCTGAGTCGCGTGTTAGATACCCTGTTGTGTATTAGATACCCCATCATGTGTTAGATACCCTGTCGCCTGAGTCGCGTGTTAGATACCCTGTTGTGTATTAGATACCCCGTCATGTGTTAGATACCCTGTCATGTGTTAGATACCCTGTCGCCTGAGTCGCGTGTTAGATACCCCGTCATGTGTTAGATACCCTGTCGCCTGAGTCGTGTGTTAGATACCCCGTTACCTGAGTCGCGTGTTAGATACCCTGTCGTGTGTTAGATACCCTGTCGTGTGTTAGATACCCCGTCATGTGTTAGATACCCCGTTACCTGAGTCGCATGTTAGATACCCTGTCGTGTGTTAGATACCCCGTCATGTGTTAGATACCCCGTTACCTGAGTCGCGTGTTAGATACCCTGTCGTGTGTTAGATACCCTGTCGCCTGAGTCGTGTGTTAGATACCCTGTCGTGTGTTAGATACCCTGTCGCCTGAGTCGTGTGTTAGATACCCCGTCATGTGTTAGATACCCTGTCGCCTGAGTCGTGTGTTAGATACCCCGTTACCTGAGTCGCGTGTTAGATACCCTGTCGTGTGTTAGATACCCCATCATGTGTTAGATACCCTGTCGCCTGAGTCGCGTGTTAGATACCCTGTCGTGTGTTAAATACCCCGTTACCTGAGTCGCGTGTTAGATACCCTGTTAGATACCCATCTTGTGAGTGTGTATACGTCCTCATTCCTCACCATGTCCGGCCACTGTGACATGTTCATAACTTGTCATAAATGAAGGTGTTTAGCTCAGTTTTAATTTCATTTAATTTTACTGCATGTTCTGGGCAGCATCTGAGCTACACACGTCTCCATGTTGTCATTACAGCTGTTGCGTTGTGTAGTTACCAATGATGGGGTGTGAGTGCAAGACTTCGCAATGGGCCATTTCTGAGAGAGTGACACCTAGAGGAACCGAACGTAGCACAGGGTCTCACAACAAATAAATGTGGGTCACCTGACATCCCTTCATGATAGAAGCCCCACACACATACCTGACAGGTCTCACAGGCACAGCAGGTTCCAGGACAGAGTCACTGCTCTCCTTTGCTGAAGATATTTCCATGCTGATGGGTTCTGAGACAAAGTCCAGGGCCCCGAACTGAACATTCAGTTTAGAAACATCTGCTGAGCCTGGCATTTCTACAGCTGATGAGGGAATCTAGACACACAATACACAGACAAGCACATTATAAATATAGTTTAATTTATGCTAGACTGGTCTGAATTCCACCATTCATGAGGAAGGAGTCAGGAGTGGAGTTATTGTGTGTGTGTTGTAGAGGCTTGTGTACCAGTTAAAGTGTGTGCGTCTGGACCGGGCCACAGTTCTGCTGATCTACTCAGCAGGACTGAAGTGATTGCTGTTCAGTGCTTTGTGCTGAAGACAATGATAAATAAAGATGGAGGGAGGGAAGCTGCGATCAGGTCAGTGCTGATCCATTCTACAGACTTCCAGACTCTGGAGGCTCCAGACCAGCAGGCCCACCACAACTATCTGTATGTGTGTATATATGTGTGAGTGTGTGTGTATATCTGTGTTATGTGTGCATGTGTATATATGTGTGTGTGTGTGTGTGTATATATATATATATATATATGTGTGTGTGTGTGTGCGAGTGTGTATATCTGTGTTTGTGCATGTGTATATATGTATGTGTGCGTGTTTGTGTGTGTTTATATGTGTGTGTGTGCGAGTGTGTATATCTGTGTTTGTGCATGTGTATATATGTATGTGTGTGTGTGTGTGTGTGTGCGTGCGTGTGTGTGTGTGTTTATATGTGTGTGTGTGTTCTGGTTGCCTTTGATGGTAGGGGGGCTCGACGTCGCTGTCCTTTGAGATGCTGGTTGGGAGGGTCAGCTATCGTTACCATGGCGTCAGGACCAGGTCGAGACCCCGAGGAGATCTGTGGGGGTGGTGAGGGCGTGGTGAAGGCTGCAGGCTGCTGCAAGGTATGCTGGGACAGCTCAACAGATGGGTCTTGCTGGGCTGTGACACCCACTGAGACAGAAAACACTCAGTAAAAAAAAGAGTGTGTGTGTGTGTGTGTGTGTGTGAGTGAGTGAGTAAAACAGAGACCCACAGTGTGTGTTACTAGGGGAGGTTTTGCAAACTCCAGCTTCAACAGCGCCACCCTGAGACTGCATGACTCTGTCACAGCTCCCAAACACTGCAGGAATACACACGTGAGTCTGCACACGCACACACACACACACACACACACACACACACACACACACACCAGTAAAGAAGTATGAAGCAGACCTTATTCATATCACCACATGTTCTGGATGTGTAGACTCACCCGACAGGTGGAAGTGTGTGTGGAGGCAGCAGCGTGGGCGTACGTGTGGGTTATGGGTCGCTTGTGCTGAGAATTGGTGAAAACCCAACTCGGAGTCTCTGAACCTCCCTCCACTGCGCCCTCATCTGGTGAAGCCATTACTGAGGCCAGATCCAGCCTGAGACAGCAGATACACACGCCACACCCAATAAAACACACACTACATACATCATAACACACACACTTGGCCTACCTGTGTGTAGATCTGAGGGTGTGTTAACTGTAGAAGAGGTGAACTCTTTGGTCTCGGACAACTGAGAAAGGCAATCAGATCACAAGCACCAGGTGGAGTCAGTGAGAGATCAGCAGTTAGAAAAATCTGATGATCAAACTCACATCTTCACTCCAGTCGTCTGTGGCCCAATCATCTAGAGTGTCCCTCAAGCATCCTGCAGAGGGTGGTCAAGAATCAAAAATAAATGCTGTTGAAACCCAAACGCATATAGATATCCACAAAAACAACCAAACACACCCATATCTCCAAACAGACAAAACTTCTCTACCAAATTCCTGATCCAGATCTCCACAGAATCAACCAAACACACCCATATCTCCAGACAAAACCTCTCTACCAAAATCCTGATCCAGATCTTCACAGAATCAACCAAACACACCCATATCTCCAGACAAAACCTCTCTACCAAAATCCTGATCCAGATCTTCACAGAATCAACCAAACACACCCATATCTCCAGATAAAACCTCTCTACCAAAATCCTGATCCAGATCTCCACAGAATCAACCAAACACACCCATATCACCAGACAAAACCTCTCTACCAAAATCCTGATCCAGATCTCCTCAGAAACCCAGAAAATACAATTCCCATAAAGTTAATGCATAAAGATCTAATGAACAGTGAGAGGTATATGGAGCTGTGTGGAATTATGTAGAGCTGTGCAGCATTGTGGAGACCCACCATCTGAATTACTCTGATGGTTTATAGCTTCATTGTGGCCTGACTGACTGTGTGGTCCCCCGTCAGAAGGATTAAGCATCCTGAAGAAAAATAAAGAAGATCACAACACATCGATTATCATGCACACACACACACACACACACACACACACACTGTATTCACAACAGATTAACAAGTTGAGTGCTGAGCGTGCACTACTGAAGCCCGTGGTGAGGGTCTCACCCACCCCATCTTCTGAGATGAGAATGAAACCAGACCACCTCCTCCGTCCCTTCCCCGACCTCCAGCTCCTGTAGAAACACACACACGCAGGTGTGGAGATGTACGCTGGAATGGTCGGGTGAGAAATGTGGTGCAGTTACCTCTGCTCCTGCCTCGTCGGCCACGCTCTGCTCCTCTCTCTACGCGACCTCCATTTTCACCTAAGGTGGGAGGAGTCTCGTAAATGAGTTTTTCAAATTCCATAAACACACACGGACACACACCTTCTCGAGATCGGCTGGTCGCTCGGCCTCTCCATGCTGCAGTGAAGTGTCCTCTCCTCTCTCCTCGTTTCACCTCACTCACTCGTTTCCGACCAACCATCTCCCACAAGTTCTGAATCGTACGTGGATGACACACACACACACACATTACTACTGTCACTGTCACCTCTGCATTTAACCCTGCATCACCCGTAGCGAGCAGTGGGCACTTCTTCACCACAGCAGCTACAACTAGAACTTCCTCGTTTTTATCAGTGAACAGTATCATCTGAAAGCATTTAGCACTGATTTTATTCAACAAATTGTAAAAGTGCTGAAATATATTTAGAAAATGGGTGAAAGAATTTGAAAAAGAATCACTTACCTGGTCTGTGGCCTCCTCCAGGAGGAAGTTGATGGCTCTGACAACATCATCACTGTGATCGTGGAGAGCAACGAGGCACTCATCCTGACTGCGGCCCGTCACCTCCACCAGCTGCATGGACACAGGTTCCAGACATGAGTCTGACTGTGCAACACAGATGAACAGAGGCCTTCACACATCTTCATCCACCATCACACCCACCTGCTTCACTTTCTCTTCAGAGTCTGCCTGCGCCAGCCTGACCTGCACTGCTGTGGCCTACAGAAGAAGCATCAGATGCCTACTGAAACACACAGACTCTACACAAGGACACCGACGTGTGTGTGTGCTGTCCTTTACCTGTGGCTGTTTCTGAAGATGAGTTGTGTGTGTGGTCAGTCGGCTTGTCCGGGACTGGTCACTCTCTGAGGAGGCCATCATCACTGCTATTTACAAAAGAGAAAAGTCTGGAAAGGAGAGGGGAGAGACAGAAATAACACGTTAAACACGCTGCTGCAAGCCTCTCCAGATCCCACCCCTCACTATAAATAGACGTCCAAAGAGGGACATGTTGGTCATGTCCCCGTCCCCCACGCTCAGTAACCTGACACCAAGCCGGGCCACTTCAGCGACGTCCCACTCCAGCAGTATACTGCTGCTGGACACCGTTAGGACACTTCACAATGTCCTTCCACCACTTGCAGGGTGCAGGGTAGTGTAAAAATCTGTAGGAAATTCACAGTGAAACGAGTTGGGCCTGCAATGAGCAGGACCTTCTCTCCTCTGCACTGACCAGCTCTATAAATGCACATGTAAGATGATTCCAGCAGCTGGTGCTCTAGCAACATTCAGCACTGTGGACACATGGACACACCATCTACTTCTGACCACTATACCAGTAACTAGCACTATAACCCAAGCCGAGCTCTCCAACCAAACCATACTTGACACTCAACACAACCTCATCCAGTAGGACGTGCAGATGTCAACAGACCGAACGAGGGACGAGTCCTTCATCTGTGTGGGACCATGTGGAACAGGCTACAAGTGTGATGGAGACAACCTATAACTTTAATAGGATTTCGACCTGCTAAACTTTGTCCTGGTATTCAGAACCCCAGTTAGACCATAAATAATTAAAGATATTTTAATATTGATGGTCTTCATCCTGATGGACCCCATCCTCCAAACTGGACTAAACTGAACTTTTCTTTGTTGTCTTGAAATCAGTTTCAAGTTTTTATCTTATTTGTGTAAAAATATATGTGTTGAGGGAGGTCAAAATATTAATATGGTGAAAATGATGTCACCAGTTACTATGGAAATCAGAAGAAGATGTAGAAACGGCTAGTTTTGTAACATAGAATGAGCTTTGTGCATCCTATAAACGTGCATCCTTTAAACTGCATCTTCTAAACTGCATCTCTAGACGTGCATCCTCTAAACTGCATCTTCTAAACTGCATCCTCTAAACTGCATCTCTAGACGTGCATCCTCTAAACTGCATCTTCTAAACTGCATCCTCTAAACTGCATCTCTAGACGTGCATCCTCTAAACTGCATCTTCTAAACTGCATCTTCTAAACTGCATCCTCTAAACTGCATCTCTAGACGTGCATCCTCTAAACTGCATCTTCTAAACTGCATCTTTTAAACTGCATCTTCTAACTTGCACCCTCTAAACTGCATCACTAGATGTGCATCCTCTAAACTGCATCCTCTAAACTGCATCCTCTAAACTGCATCTCTAGACGTGCATCCTCTAAACTGCATCTTCTAAACTGCATCTTTTAAACTGCATCTTCTAAACTGCACCCTCTAAACTGCATCACTAGACGTGCATCCTCTAAACTGCATCCTCTAAACTGCATCTCTAGACGTGCATCCTCTAAACTGCACCCTCTAAACTGCATCACTAGAGTGCATCCTCTAAACTGCATCTCTAGACGTGCATCCTCTAAACTGCATCTCTAAACTGCACCCTCTAAACTGCATCTTCTAAACTGCACCCTCTAAACTGCACCCTCTAAACTGCATCACTAGACGTGCATCCTCTAAACTGCATCCTCTAAACTGCATCTCTAGACGTGCATCCTCTAAACTGCACCCTCTAAACTGCATCACTAGACGTGCATCCTCTAAACTGCATCTCTAGACGTGCATCCTCTAAACTGCACCTCTAAACTGAATCCTCTATACTGCACCCTCTAAACTGCATCTCTAAACTGCACCCTCTAAACTGCACCTCTAAACTGCATCTCTAAACTGCACCCTCTAAACTGCATCTCTAAACTGCACCCTCTAAACTGCACCCTCTAAACTGCATCTCTAAACTGCACCCTCTAAACTGCACCCTCTAAACTGCATCCTCTAAACTGCACCCTCTAAACTGCATCCTCTAAACTGCATCTCTAAACTGCACCCTCTAAACTGCACCCTCTAAACTGCACCCTCTAAACTGCATCCTCTAAACTGCATCCTCTAAACTGCATCTCTAAACTGCACCCTCTAAACTGCACCCTCTAAACTGCATCCTCTAAACTGCATCTCTAGACGTGCATCCTCTAAACTGCACCTCTAAACTGAATCCTCTATACTGCACCCTCTAAACTGCATCTCTAAACTGCACCCTCTAAACTGCACCCTCTAAACTGCATCCGTGACCGGCAGCGCAGGATCTGGCAACCCCGCACTCCGGAGCGGAAGCAGAGATGACCCCCGGTGCACGCTGGGAGATGCAGTTTCTTCCCACCGCGAGTGAAAACATGTTTTCTGGCGCAGAGGAGCCGCCGACACGCGTCCTGCACCGTGTCGGGAGTAAAGAGGAGCTGCTCCGGGCGAAGCGGGTCTCTGTTCTCCTGGGTGGACGCGAGGTCCTGGTTCTTCATTACCGGGGCCGCTTCCATGCGCTGGACGCGCGTTGCTACCGTACGTCCGTAACGTCCGTAAACGTAGATGTAAAATATAATTTTATGTTCAAAATGTTCAAAATAAACTTAAGCTACACTCATACTACATGCAGAACAATGCAAATAGCAGGAAATATATAGATATATTTATCCAGAGCGACAGGCATTTTTATACATTCCTAGAGAGGTTTTCAGACAAGGAAAATACTTTCTGTTTTAGATTTAATATGAAAGAATATCCATTTACTTGCTTATTTAAAAATATAGATTTTAGTATAGATTTGTCAAGAACTCGAGTACATGCAGTGTCAGAACAGCAGCTGTGCTTTCCCTCTGGGCTGAAGCTGGTCTAAGTGAAGTGAAACACCGCAGCACAGCACACATTTACATTTACAGTATTTACCAGACGTCCTTATCCAGAGCGAGTTACAATCAGTAGTTACAGGGACAGTCCCCCCCTGGAGACACTCAGGGTTAAGTGTCCTGCTCAGGGACACAATGGTAGAAAGTGAGATTCGAACCTGGGTCTTCTGGTTCATAGACGAGTGTGTTACCACTAGGCTAATACCACCCCCACTACAGTGCACAGCACACAGTGACACAACCAAATGTGTCCTCTGTATTTAACCCTTGAGCAGTGGGCAGCAACGTGAATAACGTTATTTGGCGCAATATTGTAACATACAAGATGTTAAAATTGTACTTAATTAACTTATTCACTCGCTCGTCATTGCAGCCGTATTGAATGAGTTATATCCATCACTCTACGAACATCATTATATAACATCAAACCCATATTATAACCTGTTATAACCACTGTCAGTGTAGGGAAACACTAAAATAGTCGTGCAGAAATGTTAGTTTTGGTTAAATTTATTCTCAAGATTCCGCATATTGTCATTTACATTTACAGTATTTACCAGACGCCCTTATCCAGAGGGACTTACAGTCAGTAGTGACAGGGACAGTCCCCCCCTGGAGACACTCAGGGTTAAGTGTCCTGCTCAGGGACACGATGGTAGTAGGTGGGATTTGAACCTGGTTCATAGGCGAGTGTGTTACCCACTAGGCCACCGTTACCCACCGTATTTGCACTGACGCTTGTCAAATTCCCCTTTCTTACAGATTCTGGAGGGCCGTTACAGGAGGGAGACATTGAGGTCAGCTGACCCACTCACCTGTCCTTCAAAGGTCCCTGTTATGAAAATGTGACTTTGTGAGATGATTTAAGTTCCCCGAGCCTGTAAAGAGTGTTTTGTTCATTTTATTTCACTGTTCAGAGAGCGGCAGATCTGATCTGGAATTTGTACCCTTATGATGTCATATGATCTCAGTGGCACCTCAGTGATACCTTGGCGGATCGAGATTTGAACTGGCAACCTTCTGATTACAAGGCCACTTCCTTAACCGACAGCCCACCACTGCCCCATAAAGGTTACCCCCGTTTCTCATGCTTTTTCCACCCCGCCCCTAAAATATTATCTTCTCCAACCGTCATGGCTTCCAAACGTGTGAATGATCACAAATCTATTTTTGAGTTCCGTCACGTGAGACTCTGAGGAACCAGCGGGTTCTTTTTATTTTTTCTGGAAAAACACAGACTTCCTGTCTGCACCAAACATTGTGGTTGATGGATGGTGCTGATGATTTCCACGAATGTCCCTCAACTTCTACAGGCCTCTCTCCTCCTGGTCCCGCCTCTCTCCTCCTCATTAGCATTTAAAGCTACACCGAAACGGCGCGTCCTGGGAAATCTCACTGTGGGACTGGATCACAGTGGCTGGAATTCTGCACCACGAGACGCCAGATACAGAATTAGGGGACCAACTAGACCGACATAGAAGCAAAAAAGATTAACAATAAGGGACCTTTAATAAACACACAAGGAAGGAAGTGGACCCGTAATCGAGAGGTTGCCTGTTCGAATCCTGAGGTCCCCTTGATGAAGGTCCCGTCCCCACACACTGCTCCCCGGGCACCTGTCATGATGCCCACTGTCACCAAGCGTGATGGTTAAATGCAGAGGACACATTTCACCGTGTGCTGTGTTTGCTGTGCATCATAATGACAATCACTTCACTTTGAGAACATCATGCTGGGATGTTTGACGTGGTTTCAGGAGATTGCCGGACGATTGTGCATCGTGTGCCCCTGGCACAAGTATAAAATCACCCTGGCCGAGGGGGAGGGCCTGTACCAGGCAGCTGATCCCAAACCAGGGCCCTGGTGCTCCAAGGGGGTGAAGCAGAGGGTGCACAGCATCACCGAGAGCGGCGGGGACATTCTTGTGGCATTAAATGACTGTGTGGACTCTCTGGATTCAGACTATTACCAGAGTGAGAGGTATAGAGCCACACTGCCCAGCAGGAGCAAGTGATGTGTGTTGTAGAAAATTCTGGATTTTTTCATTAAAACGTCTGTCTCTGCAGTGTCTGAAATAAAAAAAAATGAAACCATATGAAACCATGTATTTTATACTTTATTGGTAGAAATTACAAATATGATGCAATAATTTTATCGTTTTACATAAGATGGCTTTTGATCTAGGTCTTCTCATACATTTACATTTAATGTTTAATTTATGGTAGGCACAACTGAAGACAGTAGGTGAATTCAGAAATGCCAATGCTGTGTTCAGGGGTCACAATGAATCATCTCTCCACCCCTCTCTCCATGTCTTACACAACAGCACACTCAGTCAGAAAAGCACAGAAGATCTGATCTGGTTAGACAAGTACGAATCAAGGCATTCATTACAATTTCAGCTTTGCATGTATGATTATGTGGGTTGAGACTCCAGGAGAGAGAGCCTGTGGACACCCTCAAGGTGACAAGTGAGGCGACAACAAGAGACGTTTCACCCAGATACTGGTAGATTCCTGTAGATTCACGTAGATTCCTTCTCTACGATATCAGACCTGATCTACCAACACAGGCCACCCAGATACTGGTGGTAGTAGCCTAGCGGGTAACACACTCGCCTATGAACCAGAAGACCCAGGTTCAAACCCCACTTACTACCATCGTGTCCCTGAGCAGGACGCTTAACCCTGAGTGTCTCCGGGGGGGGACTGTCCCCGTAACTACTGATTGTAAGTCGCTCTGGATAAGGGCGTCTGGTAAATGCTGTAAATGGTAGATTCATGTAGATTCCTTCTCTACGATATCAGACCTGAGTTACGAGGTACGAGGAAGACCCCTGGTGCTGGAATGACCTGGCGTGGCTGAAGTGGGTGACGCCGCCCAATAGGAATCCGCCGTCTTGGTGTTTGAATCGCCGTCCAATCAGAACCGCTGTTTCTGCGCGTTAAACCGACGCCGTTTTGCTGTGACTCGCGTAGTGATTTTGGCGCTATTTTTGAAATAATTTTTTTTCTCTTTCACGTTGCTTCTTGTGGCTTTTTTTTAAACGACATTTTACGGATGTTTTCTCGCTGATTCCTCGTGTTTTTCAGGATGACGGAGGAGTCGGCGGTGCGGGTTTGTGTTCGCGTTCGGCCGCTGATTGAAAGGTGAAGTGTTTTTATGGCATAAAGTGACGGGAGAATTTTGCTCTTCAATCTGCCCCGACCATGCAGCGTTTTCTGAGTGAAATCTAGAGATCATGCGGCATTTGGAGTATTTTTACTGCACGTTCATTATTCATATCTCCACTTTAGCGCGGTCTGTCTGAAATGTTATTTCCTGCGGTGCCTGTGTCTCTTGTCTTTGCTCCATGGCTGGTGTCTACGTGTCTCTTGTCTTTGCTTCATGGCTGGTGTCTATGTGTCTCTTGTCTTTGCTCCATGGCTGGTGTCTACGTGTCTCTTGTCTTTGCTCCATGGCTGGTGTCTACGTGTCTCTTGTCTTGCTTCATGGCTGGTGTCTACGTGTCTCTTGTCTTTGCTTCATGGCTGGTGTCTATGTGTCTCTTGTCTTTGCTTCATGGCTGGTGTCTACGTGTCTCTTGTCTTTGCTCCATGGCTGGTGTCTACGTGTCTCTTGTCTTTGCTCCATGGCTGGTGTCTACGTGTCTCTTGTCTTTGCTTCATGGCTGGTGTCTACGTGTCTCTTGTCTTTGCTCCATGGCTGGTGTCTACGTGTCTCTTGTCTTTGCTCCATGGCTGGTGTCTACGTGTCTCTTGTCTTTGCTCCATGGCTGGTGTCTACGTGTCTCTTGTCTTTTGCTTCATGGCTGGTGTCTACGTGTCTCTTGTCTTTGCTTCATGGCTGGTGTCTACGTGTCTCTTGTCTTTGCTCCATGGCTGGTGTCTACGTGTCTCTTGTCTTTGCTCCATGGCTGGTGTCTACGTGTCTCTTGTCTTTGCTCATGGCTGGTGTCTACGTGTCTCTGTCTTTGCTCCATGGCTGGTGTCTACGTGTCTCTTGTCTTGCTCCATGGCTGGTGTCTACGTGTCTCTTGTCTTTGCTCCATGGCTGGTGTCTACGTGTCTCTTGTCTTTGCTCCATGGCTGGTGTCTACGTGTCTCTTGTCTTTGCTCCATGGCTGGTGTCTACGTGTCTCTTGTCTTTGCTCCATGGCTGGTGTCTACGTGTCTCTTGTCTTTGCTCCATGGCTGGTGTCTACGTGTCTCTTGTCTTTGCTTCATGGCTGGTGTCTACGTGTCTCTTGTCTTTGCTCCATGGCTGGTGTCTACGTGTCTCTTGTCTTTGCTCCATGGCTGGTGTCTACGTGTCTCTTGTCTTTGCTTCATGGCTGGTGTCTACGTGTCTCTTGTCTTTGCTTCATGGCTGGTGTCTACGTGTCTCTTGTCTTTGCTTCATGGCTGGTGTCTACGTGTCTCTTGTCTTTGCTCCATGGCTGGTGTCTACGTGTCTCTTGTCTTTGCTTCATGGCTGGTGTCTACGTGTCTCTTGTCTTTGCTCCATGGCTGGTGTCTACGTGTCTCTTGTCTTTGCTTCATGGCTGGTGTCTACGTGTCTCTTGTCTTTGCTTCATGGCTGGTGTCTACGTGTCTCTTGTCTTTGCTCCATGGCTGGTGTCTACGTGTCTCTCGTCTTTGCTCCATGGCTGGTGTCTACGTGTCTCTCGTCTTTGCTCCATGGCTGGTGTCTACGTGTCTCTTGTCTTTGTTACGTGTCCCAGCAGCTTCTGGAGAAACGGTAACGTATCTGACATGATTAGGAGATTTCATGTTTCCTGGTCTTCTTCTTCATCGCCTGCATTGTTCAGGATCACATCTATAGGTTCTGCTGCCTTTGCAGGACCCAGGAAGTGTGGTTCTCTGGTAATATTTGGGTCTTTTCTTCCATCAGAGAGGCCGAAACCCCCAGTGCTGAAGCTTCGCAGCTGTACTGGAAGGCCGATAAACTCTCCATCCATCAGATTGACGATGGAAACATCACCAAGAGTTTCAGTTTTGGTCAGGGCTTTGCTTTATCCTTTTTATCTTATTTTTTTTTTATTACTAAAACGCATTTTATTTAAAGAGCCGGATCTTCCTACAGACCGGGTCTTCAGTTCAGAGGAGTCCACCAACCAGCTGTATCAAAGCATCGCTAAGTCCCTAGTGGTTTCCACCGTGGAGGGCTACAATGGTGAGGATGAAGAATGGCTGCCGGTGGTGCAGGAGCCACTCATAATCATCTCGTATTTCAACGTGCCCCCACAGGTACAATATTTGCTTATGGCCAGACATCCTCTGGAAAGACCTTCACCATGATGGGCAGTGAGCACAGTCCTGGCGTGATCCCTCAGGCTGTAGAAGATGTCTTCCAGACCATAAAGAACGTGAGGACTGCCTCTTTCTTGGTCGTGGAGCGAGTTGTGGAGTGTTTGTGGCGTTGGCACTTTAGCTGCTGTTTCTCCACATTGCAGTGTCCAAAGAAGGAGTTTCTCCTCCGAGTCAGTTACATGGAGATCTATAATGAGACAGTCACCGACCTGCTGTGTGACTCCTGGAAGAGGAAACCACTGGAGATCCGAGAGGGGAACTACGTAAGCGTCTCCACCGGGTTTTACACTCCATATTTCTGAGCTGCTCTTTGTGTTGAATCATCTGGTTGAAAGTGCCTGTCCATCTCCGTTAGAAAAACGTGTACGTAGCAGACCTGACGGAGGAGTTGGTGACATCTCCACAGCAAGTGCTGGCGTGGATCGGCAAAGGCGAAAGTACTGCCGCCGCCGCCGCTGGCTTCTAGTTGTCCACGTTGTCTGGTGGTGGAACGTAGGCTCTGACCGGGCGTGTTCTTGTCTTGTAGAGAACAGACACTACGGGAAAACCAAGATGAACCAGAGGAGCAGCCGCTCCCACACCATCTTTCGCATGGTCAGTGAAGAAGTCCCCGATGCTCGCTCTCTAACCTCAGTACCTGCTGGGGGTGGCGGATGATGATGTATTTAATGACATTTTTAACATTTATGCAGAATGTTTCTTTGGAAACAATTACATTTAAACAACATTTATTTCTTATAGAGCCCATATTCACATACAGTACGTCTCAATGGGCTTTGACAGGCCCTACAGTTGTCACCCAACACACTTGACCCTTCTGCACACAAGGACAAACTAGGAGAGAGGAAAAAGGTGGAAAGGAACGTTGGGAAGGAGTGATAGAGAGAGGGTAGAGGGAGCCTGCAAGTGGTGTCAGTGCAGGGTTGGTGATGGTTTGTCCAATAAGAGAAAAGGTCCTACAGTTGTAGATGTGGAGAAGTCCAAAGTGCAGTCCAGTGTCATGGGGTACATTACATGTCCATTATGATGCAACTGGCCCATTAAACATCTGGGAACCTAATGCTCTTAATTTATCGGTCTGGAATTTTTTTCATGATCAGTTTGCAGAATTGATGTTTTTAAGTGATGAGCACCACAGAAAGATCAGCAGCTCAGCTGTGGGCCGGTTGGTGTGGTTTCAGATCCTGGAGAGTCGTGAGAGGAGCGACCAGGAGAATGCCGACGGAGCCATCATCGTGTCCCACTTGGTGAGATTCTCTCAGGTTTTCACAGTTGGTGTTCCAGCACGGAGCGGTTTTTCTAACAGGAAGTGGGGTTTCTTCTGCTTGCCACTTTAGAACCTTGTGGATTTGGCCGGAGCAGAGAGAGCGAGTCAGACGGGTGCAGAGGGTGAGCGGGAGCTTTTTATCTTCATCCAAGCGTGGCTGTGTTTTACTGTTCGTGTTGTGTTTTTAGGGGCGCGATTTAAAGAAGGCTGCAACATCAATCGCAGCCTCTCTACACTGGGACAGGTCATTAAGAAGCTCTCTGAAGAAAACCAGCGGTGAGAAGAACCGTGGTGGCGTCTAGTTCCACTCGCTTTCCAGGCTGCAGTTCAGCACACGCCTCATAACACATCTCGATCTCCACAGGGGCTTCATCAACTACAGGGACAGTAAACTCACGCGAATCCTGCAGAACTCGCTTGGAGGAAACGCCAAGACGGTCATCATCTGCACCGTCACCCCTGCGGCGGCGGATGAGACCCTCAGCACGCTGCAGGTAGTAGAGATGCAGGCACCATAATGACGAGAAGGTCCGTCGGTGGCGGCCCAGCAGCAGTACCATCTCCGTGATGTCGTGTCCCTCTGCGTTCAGTTTGCGAGTGCAGCGAAGCGCATGAAGAACGACCCCCACGTGACCGAGGTGTCGGACGATGGTGCCCTGCTCCGGCGCTACAGGAACGAGATTGTGGAGCTCCGGCAGCGTCTGCAGGAGGTGAGCAGCTCTGGTGGACCCTCGTCTGCTGCTCCGGCTGCTGCTTTGTGTTGAGCGCGTCTCGTCTCGCTCTCAGGTGTCGTCGGTGACGCAGACCACCGTGACTGAGAAGGAGACGCTGTGCCAGCTTCTTCAGGAGAAGGAGCAGCTGCAGCGGGATCAGGAAGACCGAATCCGCAACCTGACCAAGCTGCTGGTCACCGCGTCCAACGTTGTCCCGGCCAGGAAGGTGAGTTACCCCGAGTTGACCTTTAACCTTTAGGTGGTCCTGGTCCTGATGTTCTCCTGATGTTCTGCGCTCTGTAGCTGATTCCCAGGCGGCGCATGACGTGGGGCGGGAAACTGCTACGCCGCGCCCTGTCCCCAGAGCGTCAAGGTGAGGCCGACGTCAGCCTGTTGGAGCCGCTGGTGAAGCGGCGTGTGGTGGACATGTCCACCCTCTCCGAGCAGAGTGAAGGTGAGCAGGTATTGGACAGGTCTCAGGTCACCAGGAGTGTGTGGCTCTGGATTTACTGATGAAGGCTGATTATTGTTTTAGAGCTGCGTGCTGTAAATATAAATTTGAGAGGTTTTGATGATACCGGCCTACTGCAGAAATGTCCGCTCCCCATTACCTGCTTGAAACCACGCCTACTAGTACGAGTACCACGCCACTGCACTCAAAACCAACTGTCACACGCCTTAAACCACGCCTACTAGTACGAGTACCACGGCACTGCACTCAAAACCAACTGTCACACGCCTGAAACCACGCCTACTAGTACGAGTACCACGCCACTGCACTCAAAACCAAAACGTGCCACACGCCTACTAGTACGAGTACCACGCCACTGCACTCGAAACCAAAACGTGCCGCACGCCTGAAACCACGCCTACTAGTACGAGTACCACGGCACTGCACTCAAAACCAAAATGTCACACGCCTTAAACCACGCCTACTAGTACGAGTACCACGGCACTGCACTCAAAACCAACTGTCACACGCCTGAAACCACGCCTACTAGTACGAGTACCACGCCACTGCACTCAAAACCAACTGTCACACGCCTGAAACCACGGCTACTAGTACGAGTACCACGCCACTGCACTCAAAACCAAAACGTGTCACACGCCTGAAACCACGCCTACTAGTACGAGTACCACGAGTACCACGTCACTGCACTCAAAACCAACTGTCACACGCCTGAAACCACGCCTACTAGTACGAGTACCACGACACTGCACTCAAAACCAAAACATGTCACACGCCTGAAACCACGCCTACTAGTACGAATACCACGCCACTGCACTCAAAACCAACTGTCACACGCCTGAAACCACGCCTACTAGTACGAGTACCACGCCACTGCACTCAAAACCAACTGTCACACGCCTGAAACCACGCCTACTAGTACGAGTACCACGCCACTGCACTCAAAACCAACTGTCACACGCCTGAAACCACGCCTACTAGTACGAGTACCACGCCACTGCACTCAAAACCAACTGTCACACGCCTGAAACCACGCCTACTAGTACGAGTACCACGCCACTGCACTCAAAACCAACTGTCACACGGCTGAAACCACGCCTACTAGTACGAGTACCACGCCACTGCACTCAAAACCAACTGTCACACCCCTTAAACCACGCCTACTAGTACGAGTACCACGCCACTGCACTCAAAACCTACTGTCACACGGCTGAAACCACGCCTACTAGTACGAGTACCACGCCACTGCACTCAAAACCAACTGTCACACCCCTTAAACCACGCCTACTAGTACGAGTACCACGCCACTGCACTCAAAACCTACTGTCACACGCCTGAAACCACGCCTACTAGTACGAGTACCACGCCACTGCACTCAAAACCAACTGTCACACCCCTTAAACCACGCCTACTAGTACGAGTACCACGCCACTGCACTCAAAACCTACTGTCACACGGCTGAAACCACGCCTACTAGTACGAGTACCACGCCACTGCACTCAAAACCTACTGTCACACGCCTTAAACCACGCCTACTAGTACGAGTACCACGCCACTGCACTCAAAACCTACTGTCACACGCCTTAAACCACGCCTACTAGTACGAGTACCACGCCACTGCACTCAAAACCTACTGTCACACGGCTGAAACCACGCCTACTAGTACGAGTACCACGGCACTGCACTCAAAACCAAAACGTGCCACACGCCTACTAGTACGAGTACCACGCCACTGCACTCGAAACCAAAACGTGCCGCACGCCTGAAACCACGCCTACTAGTACGAGTACCACGGCACTGCACTCAAAACCAAAATGTCTTACGCCTGAAACCACGCCTACTAGTACGAGTACCACGGCACTGCACTCAAAACCAAAATGTCTTACGCCTGAAACCACGCCTACTAGTACGAGTACCACGCCACTGCACTCAAAACCAAAACGTGCCACACGCCTACTAGTACGAGTACCACGCCACTGCACTCGAAACCAAAACGTGCCGCACTCCTGAAACCACGCCTACTAGTACGAGTACCACGCCACTGCACTCAAAACCAAAACGTGCCACACGCCTACTAGTACGAGTACCACGCCACTGCACTCGAAACCAAAACGTGCCGCACGCCTGAAACCACGCCTACTAGTACGAGTACCACGCCACTGCACTCAAAACCAACTGTCACACCCCTTAAACCACGCCTACTAGTACGAGTACCACGCCACTGCACTCAAAACCTACTGTCACACGGCTGAAACCACGCCTACTAGTACGAGTACCACGCCACTGCACTCAAAACCAACTGTCACACCCCTTAAACCACGCCTACTAGTACGAGTACCACGCCACTGCACTCAAAACCTACTGTCACACGGCTGAAACCACGCCTACTAGTACGAGTACCACGCCACTGCACTCAAAACCAACTGTCACACCCCTTAAACCACGCCTACTAGTACGAGTACCACGCCACTGCACTCAAAACCTACTGTCACACGCCTTAAACCACGCCTACTAGTACGAGTACCACGCCACTGCACTCAAAACCTACTGTCACACGCCTGAAACCACGCCTACTAGTACGAGTACCACGGCACTGCACTCAAAACCTACTGTCACACGCCTTAAACCACGCCTACTAGTACGAGTACCACGCCACTGCACTCAAAACCAACTGTCACACCCCTTAAACCACGCCTACTAGTACGAGTACCACGCCACTGCACTCAAAACCTACTGTCACACGGCTGAAACCACGCCTACTAGTACGAGTACCACGCCACTGCACTCAAAACCAACTGTCACACCCCTTAAACCACGCCTACTAGTACGAGTACCACGCCACTGCACTCAAAACCTACTGTCACACGGCTGAAACCACGCCTACTAGTACGAGTACCACGCCACTGCACTCAAAACCAACTGTCACACCCCTTAAACCACGCCTACTAGTACGAGTACCACGCCACTGCACTCAAAACCTACTGTCACACGCCTTAAACCACGCCTACTAGTACGAGTACCACGCCACTGCACTCAAAACCTACTGTCACACGCCTGAAACCACGCCTACTAGTACGAGTACCACGGCACTGCACTCAAAACCTACTGTCACACGCCTTAAACCACGCCTACTAGTACGAGTACCACGCCACTGCACTCAAAACCAACTGTCACACCCCTTAAACCACGCCTACTAGTACGAGTACCACGCCACTGCACTCAAAACCTACTGTCACACGGCTGAAACCACGCCTACTAGTACGAGTACCACGCCACTGCACTCAAAACCTACTGTCACACGCCTTAAACCACGCCTACTAGTACGAGTACCACGCCACTGCACTCAAAACCTACTGTCACACGCCTTAAACCACGCCTACTAGTACGAGTACCACGCCACTGCACTCAAAACCTACTGTCACACGGCTGAAACCACGCCTACTAGTACGAGTACCACGGCACTGCACTCAAAACCAAAACGTGCCACACGCCTACTAGTACGAGTACCACGCCACTGCACTCGAAACCAAAACGTGCCGCACGCCTGAAACCACGCCTACTAGTACGAGTACCACGGCACTGCACTCAAAACCAAAATGTCTTACGCCTGAAACCACGCCTACTAGTACGAGTACCACGGCACTGCACTCAAAACCAAAATGTCTTACGCCTGAAACCACGCCTACTAGTACGAGTACCACGCCACTGCACTCAAAACCAAAACGTGCCACACGCCTACTAGTACGAGTACCACGCCACTGCACTCGAAACCAAAACGTGCCGCACTCCTGAAACCACGCCTACTAGTACGAGTACCACGCCACTGCACTCAAAACCAAAACGTGCCACACGCCTACTAGTACGAGTACCACGCCACTGCACTCGAAACCAAAACGTGCCGCACGCCTGAAACCACGCCTACTAGTACGAGTACCACGCCACTGCACTCAAAACCAAAACGTGCCACACGCCTACTAGTACGAGTACCACGCCACTGCACTCGAAACCAAAACGTGCCGCACACCTGAAACCACGCCTACTAGTACGAGTACCACGCCACTGCACTCAAAACCAACTGTCACATGCCTGAAACCACGCCTACTAGTACGAGTACCACGCCACTGCACTCAAAACCAACTGTCACACGCCTGAAACCACGCCTACTAGTACGAGTACCACGCCACTGCACTCAAAACCAACTGTCACACGCCTGAAACCACGCCTACTAGTACGAGTACCACGCCACTGCACTCGAAACCAAAACGTGTCGCACGCCTTAAACCACGCCTACTAGTACGAGTACCACGCCACTGCACTCAAAACCTACTGTCACACGCCTGAAACCACGCCTACTAGTACGAGTACCACGGCACTGCACTCAAAACCAAAACGTGCCACACGCCTACTAGTACGAGTACCACGCCACTGCACTCGAAACCAAAACGTGCCGCACGCCTGAAACCACGCCTACTAGTACGAGTACCACGGCACTGCACTCAAAACCAAAATGTCTTACGCCTGAAACCACGCCTACTAGTACGAGTACCACGGCACTGCACTCAAAACCAAAATGTCTTACGCCTGAAACCACGCCTACTAGTACGAGTACCACGCCACTGCACTCAAAACCAAAACGTGCCACACGCCTACTAGTACGAGTACCACGCCACTGCACTCGAAACCAAAACGTGCCGCACGCCTGAAACCATGCCTACTAGTACGAGTACCACGCCACTGCACTCAAAACCAAAACGTGCCACACGCCTACTAGTACGAGTACCACGCCACTGCACTCGAAACCAAAACGTGCCGCACACCTGAAACCACGCCTACTAGTACGAGTACCACGCCACTGCACTCAAAACCAACTGTCACATGCCTGAAACCACGCCTACTAGTACGAGTACCACGCCACTGCACTCAAAACCAACTGTCACACGCCTGAAACCACGCCTACTAGTACGAGTACCACGCCACTGCACTCAAAACCAACTGTCACACGGCTGAAACCACGCCTACTAGTACGAGTACCACGCCACTGCACTCGAAACCAAAACGTGCCACACGCCTACTAGTACGAGTACCACGCCACTGCACTCGAAACCAAAACGTGCCGCACGCCTGAAACCACGCCTACTAGTACGAGTACCACGGCACTGCACTCAAAACCAAAATGTCTTACGCCTGAAACCACGCCTACTAGTACGAGTACCACGGCACTGCACTCAAAACCAAAATGTCTTACGCCTGAAACCACGCCTACTAGTACGAGTACCACGCCACTGCACTCAAAACCAAAACGTGCCACACGCCTACTAGTACGAGTACCACGCCACTGCACTCGAAACCAAAACGTGCCGCACGCCTGAAACCACGCCTACTAGTACGAGTACCACGCCACTGCACTCAAAACCAAAACGTGCCACACGCCTACTAGTACGAGTACCACGCCACTGCACTCAAAACCAACTGTCACATGCCTGAAACCACGCCTACTAGTACGAGTACCACGCCACTGCACTCAAAACCAACTGTCACACGCCTGAAACCACGCCTACTAGTACGAGTACCACGCCACTGCACTCAAAACCAACTGTCACACGCCTGAAACCACGCCTACTAGTACGAGTACCACGCCACTGCACTCGAAATCAAAACGTGCCGCACGCCTGAAACCACGCCTACTAGTACGAGTACCACGCCACTGCACTCGAAACCAAAATGTCTCACGCCTGAAACCACGCCTACTAGTACGAGTACCACGCCACTGCACTCAAAACCAAAACGTGCAGCACGCATGAAACCACGCCTACTAGTACGAGTACCACGCCACTGCACTCAAAACCAAAACGTGCAGCACGCATGAAACCACGCCTACTAGTACGAGTACCACGCCACTGCACTCAAAACCAAAACGTGCAGCACGCATGAAACCACGCCTACTAGTACGAGTACCACGCCACTGCACTCAAAACCAAAACGTGCAGCACGCCTGAAACCACGCCCACTAGTACGAGTACCACGCCACTGCACTCAAAACCAAGACGTGCCACACGCTCCACCCAAATAGACGATGGTTGTGGCAATGTTTTAATGCTGTTCCTATGATTCCCCAGACATGGAAGACAGTCGCTGGGACATTCCTGAAGACCGGGTCTTCGAACTGGAGCTGAATCAGAGCAATGTGACCCACCGCAGCTCCTCTGAGAAGTAAGCAGCTCTCTCTTAGTCTCTGGAAACTGTTGGACGTCTGCGTCTCACCATGTTCTGCTCCCCCCGGTCTCTGCGTGTCTCTGTAAATGTTGGACGTCTGCGTCTCAGCATGTTCGAGCGTCTCACCTGCCTGGAGGAGCGGTTGGAGAGGGAGCTCCAGCAGCGAGAGGAAGTCCAGCTGCTCCTGCAGCAGGAACAGGAGAAGGTGGAGCAGTTGAAGCAGCAGCTGGAGAACCGCTCTTCTCCACCCTCTCAGCGGGACTTTGACCAGGTGGGCAGAGCCACTCACACTGGACTGATGTTTCTCCACATTATTTAGATCCTCAGTACAGGAACAGACCTTTTCATGTTGACAGGTGAAGAAAGACCTGGGAGACACCATACATCTGTGTGAGACCTTGGCTTGTGAGAAGGTGAGTTCTGAAACACGCACATAAAAAAGTTGTGTACCATGACTGAACGATGTTCTGCTCAGGAGGACGTTCTGAAGGAGCGAGATCTTCTTGGCAGTGAGACGCAGCTGCTGATTGGGCAAGTGGAGCACCTGCAGCTGGAGATTCAGGCCTTGGAGAAGGAGGTTCAGGAGAAGATGGAGATAAAGGAGTTTGACTGTTTGGAAGAAGAGGCAAAGAAAGATTATGAGGTAAGGAATTATTATTATTATTATTTTTTTACATAAACCTCTCAAAACTGAATGATGTACTTGCAGAGCAGAGAGGATCATGCACACTATTAAAAATGTGGTTTTAATTAAAGGTCCCCTGTTATGAAAATGTGACTTTTTGATTTAATTTATTGAACATTGATATGTTCCCCTGGCCTGTCTGGTCCTGCAGTGGCTTGAAATGTCGATAGGCTTCACCGTCCCGGGAACAGAAGCTTGTGCGGTCAGATATGGAATTTGCCCCCTTATGATGTCATAAGGGGACATGTTTCTCATGCTTTTTCCGCCCAGAGAATTTCTCACCCCTCCGCTAAAACATGGCCTCCAAATGTGTGAAGTATCTCAGATGCTCAGTGTTTGGATATAAAAAAGAGCTCAAATCTATTTCTTTATTTCTTTAAGTTCAGTCACGTGAGACTATAATTTCTGGAATTAACACAGCACGACTTCTTTTTATCGCCAAACACTTTACAGCAAGTGTTGATGACGTCATTTCCTCGAACGCTCGCTCAACCTCATTAGCATATAAAGCTACAGATGGTGAAATGGTGCATCCTGGGAAATCTCACTGTGGGACTGGATCAGAGTGGCTGGAATTCTGCACAGAGGCTGAATTTCAGAAACATACTTCAGATACCGTGTTAGTGGACCAATAAGACCGATATAGAAGCAGAACCGTTTTCATAATAGCCGTAGTGAGGTCTATAGGTTCAGAATTAAAATGTCTAAATCATGAAGTCTGTTAAACATGTGACTATCAGGCCTATAAATAAGATTGTGTCTAATGGAAGCTGTGCTCGTGCATGAATGGAGATGATCATGATAAAACCGCTAGATCTTCTCTCTGGTCCCTCAGCGAGAGCTGCTGGGTGAGATTGGAAGCCTGAAGGAGACGCTGCAGGACTCTCAGCAGCAGAACCACCGACTCCAGGTCAGATTTGCTCTCCACTTGTTCCTCAGCAGCTCTACCTATTTCAGGAGTTGATATGGTTTTTATGTCCGGTCCGTTTGAGAAGGTGCACTGATAGCTGCAAGGTTTATATGCCGGAATTCTGAGACTAAATTGAAGTGAACTGATGTATGAAAAATGATGCTGCAGGCGGAGCTGGACGTGGCCTTGAAGCAGAACGGCGAGCAGATGATGGACCTTCAGAACCTGGTGAGCTTGTTACTGCAGCGGAGAACCTGGTTGTCCGATTGTTTTCGTGTTTGTAAAAGTTTTTTTACGTGCAGCATGATAAAGACCTGCTCCAGGAAGTAAAGCGTTTACGTCGCTCTCTAGAAGATGCCGAGAGGCTCAGTCTGGAGACTAAAAAGGACTGGGCGTTCCTCCGCACAGACAACCTAGAGCTCCAGGAGAGGGATGTAAGGACCCCGACTGTCTGGGGAGCTGCTGGGGACGTGTCCCTCTGGTCTCCTCAAATCAGGACCTCTTGTTGGCCCCTTAGGTCAGACTGAGCGCAGATCACCAGCGTATGGAGGCGGAGCTCCGAGGTGCACAGGCGCAGTTGGAGGCGGAGAAGACGCGCTTCCGGAAGATGCAGACGGACCTACAGAAGGAACTGATGGGGGCGTTTGATGAAAACACGAAGCTCACTGCTCTGCTGGATGGAAAGGTCCCTAAAGGTAGGTTCTGGTTGAAGAACCTCCTTGAGCCTGACCACACCTGCAGCGTTGTCAGAGTGTGTGTGTGTGTGTGTTCAGGGCTGCTGGACTCTATAACTCTGGAGAGGGTGGTCTCGGATCAGAAGGCGGAGCTGCTGGCCGAACAGCAGAGGGCAGCAGAGCTCCACCAGCAGGTAGGGCTGACTCAGCACCTCAGCCACACTGGAAAAAGTTTCTTCAGCTTCTCAGAGGTTTTGTGCCTCTCTTGTGTGCTCAGGTGCAGGAGCTAATGGGGCAGCTGCGCAAGGTGGAGGCTGAAGGAGAACAGGTCCTGACTGTCCAGCAGGAGGTGCAGCGTCTGGAGCAGGAATGCTCCGACAGCAGCTGCAGGCTGGATGAAGCTCAGGCTGCAAACGCACAGCTAACTGAGGAGCTGCAGCATCTGCGTTCTGAGAGGGAGCAGCTGGAGGAGAAGCTGAGAGAAGGAGAGAGGAGGCGGGTGGAGGAGCTGGAGGAGCTGCGTTCTGACAGGGAGCAGCTGGAGGAGAAGCTGAGAGAAGAAGAGAGGAGGCGGGTGGAGGAGCTGGAGGAGCTGCAGTCTGACAAGGAGCAGCTGGAGGAGAAGCTGAGAGAAGAAGAGAGGAGGCGGGTGGAGGAGCTCCAGCGTCTGCAGTCTGACAAGGAGCAGCTGGAGGAGAAGCTGAGAGAAGGAGAGAGGAGGCGGGTGGAGGAGCTGGAGGAGCTGCAGTCTGACAGGGAGAAGCTTGAGGAGAAGCTGAGAGAAGAAGAGAGGAGGCGGGTGGAGGAGCTGCGTTCTGACAGGGAGCAGCTGGAGGAGAAGCTGAGAGAAGAAGAGAGGAGGCGGGTGGAGGAGCTGGAGGAGCTGCAGTCTGACAAGGAGCAGCTGGAGGAGAAGCTGAGAGAAGAAGAGAGGAGGCGGGTGGAGGAGCTCCAGCATCTGCAGTCTGACAAGGAGCAGCTGGAGGAGAAGCTGAGAGAAGAAGAGAGGAGGCGGGTGGAGGAGCTGGAGGAGCTGCACTCACATGTGAATTCCCTCAGTGCAGAGAGGGACCAGCTGCTGGAACAGCAGATGGTAGGAACTGTGGTCCACTCTGAGGATCTGGAGAGGCTGAGATCAGATGTTGGAGCTCTGACTGCAGAGAGAGACCAGCTGGTGGAGATGATGGAGGGGCTGAGGGAGGAGAGGAGTCAACTAAAGAGAGACCTGGAGGACAACCTGGACCAGGTGAGAGTAGGACCATATTCTGGGCTCCAGCAACCCTGACTAGGAAGAATCGTGTTTTCTGTGTATTTCACTTACAATTCCTGGAAGTTCTTCTTTTTCTCAGCAGTGTGTGGAGACTCAATCAGAGGTGCTGCAGCTGAAGAACCAGCTGTCCCCCACTCCCTCCCTGGCACAGGAGCAGGTGACAACCTTGATACTGAGTTTGATGAAGCTAGGCTGGAACTGTTCCTGGTGGAGACTTGCTGTGAACCTGTGTGTGTGTGTGTGTGTGTGTGCGCGCGCAGATGCAGCAGGAGCTGGAAGTCCTGAGACGGGAGAAGGAGCAGCTGCAGGCTGATATACAGGAGAATGTGGACATGGTATGGAATCAACCTGGAAAGAATTCACCCCTTTCAAATGTCGGGATCTAATAAAATGTTACCAGTGTGAATATTATCTTAATATTCCAGAGGCATAGTTTTATTATTGATCTTTTAATCCAGGAATGAATAAAATCTTTCCACAGACCACAAGGAGTAAATACAAAGATACCACCATAAAATAAAAAGATACCACCTGACCACCAGGCCTTCACAAGCAATGGAACAAATTGAATCATTAAGACTTTCAAAATGAACATGTTAATCAGTGAGGTTTTTAATTGATCAATATTTATTAAATAAATTGATTCTAATACTGCAGACATTTTACCCCATGTGCAGATGATCGAGAATCAGAACGAGCTGAGAGAGGCTCTGGAGAAGATCAGAGTCCTGAAAAAGCAGAAAGCATCAGAAGATCAGCTCAGAACATCTCTGCAGGACATGGAGCTTCAGGTAGGAACTGTACCATCAGGCTGAGTTGAGGAAATTCTGTTCTGTTTTATGACTACCTGTGTTTTCAGCTGGAAGAGCTACAGAAGGAACAGGACCGTCTTCTGCAGGAGCACAGTGAGGAGCTGCAGCGCCTGCATTCCGACAGGGAGCAGCTGGAGGAGAAGCTGAGAGAAGAAGAGAGGAGGAGGATGGAGGAGCTGCATTCATGTGTGAATTCCCTCAGTGCAGAGAGGGACCAGCTGCAGGAGCAGCAGATGGAGGGAACTGTGGTCCACTCTGAGGATCTGGAGAGGCTGAGATCAGATGTTGGAGCTCTGACTGCAGAGAGAGACCAGCTGGTGGAGATGATGGAGGGGCTGAGGGAGGAGAGGAGTCAACTAAAGAGAGACCTGGAGGACAAGCTGGGCCAGGTGAGATCTTCTGTTTCCTCCACATGGAGGAGTGGAAAGTGTGGGGGAGGATGTATTCTGAAGATGAGTTTATGGGTGGATACACACTAAAGGTGTGTGTTTGTGTTGAAGATCATACAGATACAGGGGAAACTGAAGCAGGTTAACCTTGTGAAGTCTGAGGGCCAGCAGGTGGTATAGACAGGCCTTTTGTATTAGTCTTTTCTATAAAGGTAGGAATCTAGAATTATTATTACGATGAATTATATAATTTTTTTTCCAAATACAAGAGTTATGAGCTGAGCTCCTTTCCAGGGTAGAGTGACCCTGCTATTGAAGTCAGTGCTGTTGTCCAAGAAAAAATTGTCCCGACATACGTATAGTGGTAGGAAAGTCCAAAGTGCAGTGTGGAGCATCTGTCTGTTTGGAGATACTGGAAAGTGCAGAATAGGTTTTAGTCCAGTGTCATGGTCTACACTGCATGTCCATTTGAAGATCCCTGAAGCTTTAGCCGTTATGGTGATTGTGGCTGTGGTGACCGGTGACCCTCTGGTACATTTCATGCTGGGTCGTTTTGTCAAGCTCATTGCCAGGATCCCTCTGGCGGTCCCTTCATTGGACTGGAGGTAGTCTGGGCGCTTGATTCAGTGCCTCGGAGAGAACGAACAGAAACCATGTCAGACTGTGGCATTTTACAGCTGGTTTAGAAATATGTGGCTATAGTGGTACA
The DNA here is from genome assembly GCF_900700375.1 of Denticeps clupeoides. Taxonomy (NCBI): domain Eukaryota; kingdom Metazoa; phylum Chordata; class Actinopteri; order Clupeiformes; family Denticipitidae; genus Denticeps; species Denticeps clupeoides. The sequence goes on from NW_021630092.1 coordinate 338,471, forward strand.
GTTGTAAAATAAAATAAAGAACTCTGGCTGCCGTATTCTGAACTAGCTGGAGTTTCCTTACTAGAACATCCAGACAGTAATGTGTTGCAGTACTTGGTGAGATAGAAAGGCTGTCCAGGGTGATGGTGTAGTCAGACATCTTACATCTGGCTGCAATTACGAGAGCTTCTGTCTTGTCAGGGTTTAACAGGAGAACGTTGGTGAGCATCCACTGTCTAATGTCCTTCAGACAATTCTCTATTCTGTTCAGCTGCTGCCTCTGGTCTGGCATTGCTGACAGATACAGCTGTGTGTCGTCAGCGTAGCAATGAAAGCTAATACCGTGTTTGTGGATGACGTCGCCTAAAGGTAACATGTATAGAGAAAAAAGTAACGGACCTAGGACAGAACCTTGTGGAACACCAAACTCTACTTTACTATGTGAAGACGAAACACCATTGATGTCCACAAACTGATATCGGTTGGTCAAATCTGAACCATTCAAGGGATGTTCCCTTAATGCCAATAACATTCTCTAACCTGGCAAGGAGAATAGCGTGATCAATAGTGTCAAACGCTGCACTCAGATCAAGCAGGACAAGCAGCGAGATGCGTCCCTGATCAGAGGCCAACAGCAGGTCATTAACCACTTTAACCAGCGCTGTCTCAGTGCTATGATGAGGTCTAAATCCCGATTTATATACTTCATGAATGTTGTGTCACTTATCGACATACAATTACAATAAAAACATTCTGATTCTATTTCATTATAGCTATCACATGACCACCATTTACATCTAAATCATGTCAAAAGGGTTCAGTGATGAACCTGTCATAAACCATGAATCACAATGACAATCACTTCACATGAAGTAATATTCATTCCAGATTCTTCTATTATTCTAAAATATTAGATTCTTCACCACATCAGGATCTACCTGAACAACTCACAGTTCTCTCCTTCTGCAACTACACGCAACCTTGTAGTAGCAATAGACAACCAACTCTCCCCAATTGTCCACACCACCCCACTGCTACGTTCCCTCCACTGGCTCCCAGTAGCTCATTAACGTGCAGCCCAGCGAGTGAAGAGAAACCCACGTTGCTGTAGGTCTGGTCGGTGCAGGAATGTCACATGATGCCTAGAGAAGTAATGAGGTATATAAAACGCATTATGTGGTGGCACTGTGAGGGTGGTGCTCTGTAATCTTGTGAACCACGCCTACTTTTGAGCCTACAACATGTAGCAAGGAAGAAAAAACAGTGCAATTATTATTATCTTTGTTTTTTTTAACCCATGATTGAGTGTTCTATTTGTCTCTTGGCTCATGTGCTGTAAGAAATTTGCATTATTTTCTTTCTCTGATCTTATTCTCTCAGGCTGAGGAGGCGGAGTCTCAACTTCAGTCCCTGCAGGAGAAACTCTCCCAGAGCTCTGATAACCTCTCTCTGCTGCAAGACCAGGTGAGGCTTCTACCGCTGCTGCTTCTCCTGACGTTTCCCCTCTCTCTCCTGTCCCAGCTGTAACCATCTCATGATGTCTCCTGTTAAGGTGCAGCATCTGACTGCTGAGCTGGAGTCCGTACGCTCAGAAAAAGAGCTGCTCTTCTCCAAGGATCTGCAAGGTGCTGAGGAGCTGCAGCGTCTGCAGTCTGACAAGGAGCAGCTGGAGGAGAAGCTGAGAGAAGAAGAGAGGAAGCGGGTGGAGGAGCTGCACTCACATGTGAATTCCCTCAGTGCAGACAGGGACCAGCTGCAGGAGCAGCAGATTGTAGGAACTGTGGTCCACTCTGAGGATCTGGAGAGGCTGAGATCAGATGTTGGAGCTCTGACTGTAGAGAGAGACCATCTGGTGGAGATGATGGAGGGGCTGAGGGAGGAGAGGAGTCAACTAAAGAGAGACCTGGAGGACAAGCTGGAGCAGGTGAGATCTTCTGTTTCCTCCACATGAAGAAGATGCATGCAGACATAAAGAAGCTTATGCTTTTAAATGTATTTTACTAGCTCCTACAGGCACAGAAGGAACTGAAAAGTGTCCACGCTGATGAGGGCCAGAGGCAGCAATTTGAGGCACAAGTAAGTGATTTATGGAGGAGTTCTGTTGACGTTTGTGACTCTTGATGAGACTTTTCAGTATTATTGTTATTGTTCTTGTGTGCCAAAGCATAGAGAGAACTGTTAAGATTATTTATGGTCTCTACAACGTAAATGCAAAATCCAAAAGAGGGCGTCATGGGAATGTCCTGTCAAATTTATTCTCTAATGTCTATCTCACCCAACTGCTTTATTGTGGAAAATATTGGTCTTGTCGGTCCCCTAATACTGTATCTGACGAGGAGGAGAAGAAAATTCACGGTAATGACGTCAACACCATGCACCAACCACAGAAAAAATAAAATGAACCCACTGCTTCTTCAGAGTCTCGTATGAAAAAGCCATGACGGTTGGTGGCGATAATGTTTTAGGGGATGGGTGGAAAAAGGCATGGGAAACAGGAGGTAACCTTTCCCCTTATGACGCCATAAGGGGACAAATTCCAGATCCGACCGTCTGAGCTGCAGCTCTCTGAACGGTGAAGCAGAACGACCAAAACACTCTTTACACCGACCGCCATTTCTAGCCACTGCAGGACCATAGACAGGCTGGAGGAACTCGTATTAATGTTCAATCATCTCCCTGCAGTCATTCCCTTTCAGATTTACTGCTATTAAATGCCACGATTTGTCAACAAAAACAGACAATTCAAATAGACACAGAACATTCAATAGTTGATAACTGTTGCTAGATGTGTTTTAGCATGTGGGTGGGGTGGGGCAGAGCACATAATAACCCACATAGAGACAGAACATATACAACAGTAGGCGGGCACATGCAAATTAACTCACACTATGGGCTTCAATCCGTTACATTATTTTTACAAGTTCACGCAGATACATGCAGCAACTGGGGGGAAACCTGTGAAAGAGTCTCACTCTCATCCTACAAATGATGCCCTTCTGGGCAACACTCGCAGCTCCTCAGCAACTGTGGACATTTAAACATCAACATCAGACTCGCTTTTTATTTATTTCAACCAAAAAAAATCCTAAAGCGTGTGTAGGTGCCTCATGCAGCTTTTACCTGCAGTTGTCCAGTGGCTGAATTGCGGAGATGGACCTGCCCGACACACTCGATTCTGAAGCAGTAGTCCTACACCCGTTTCCTTCAGCCACCTCTATTTCTAGTCACGTTTATAAGTGGGGGTTTCAGAAACGCAACGCGGGTGTGGAGAGGAGGAGGAGGAGGGCCGCTGATACACACAACCAAACAGGACGTACAACCAGCGCTTTTATTACAAGGAGCTAACCAACATGAAGGAAGGGGTGGTCCAGAGGGGACAACTCAAACACGCACAAAGCTAACAGGCTAACTCTGGCTAACAACAAGGGGCCCGTCACACAAGCAAAGGACACGAAGGAGATTCCCCCAACGGAGTAAGAACCTCCCGACACAGTAAGGGCCTAGCAGACCCTGGGGACCTCCTGAACACCATCTGGAGTCCCTTTTATATAGGTGGAGGTGACCAACGGGCAGATTTTCTGTGGAGCTGGTTGGCTTCCACTTCTCCCACGAAGTCCACCTAAATGAGACAGGGACACGAAAGCACAGCCAGCCAGGTACAAAATTCTAAATTGACACCACCCATTCACCCATAGGCCATCTCCTCCACAGTTGAAGTTGAGCTATATACATGTTAGACAGAACATAGTGAAACAAACCACGTTTCTCTGGAACCTGGTGCTACATGAAACATTTGAAGGATTAGACGATTACGTACTGACATGACGTGCACACGTGTGCGACGCAGACAAACTGGGCTACAAACAGGGGACACAGACAGTGCAAGAATAACATGTAGACAACAAGGACCCAGACAGCACAAAACGGGTGAAATGAATAATAAATGTGAAAAATAAAACCGTGCAAATATTGCTGTGCAAAATGGAACTTTAATAGATCATATATCGGAGGTAGTGTGAGTGCGTGTGTGCATGAGTGTGCAGTCTAGAGGTGAAAGTCCCTGAGTGTTCAGGTGTCTGATGACCTGTGGGATGAAGCTGTTCCAGAGTCTGGCAGTGAGGGTCCGAATGGTTCGGTACCTTTGTCCAGATGGTAGGAGGGTGAAGATGCATGTGAGGGGTGTGTGAGTGAGTCCAAAGTCCAAAGTGAAGTGATTGTCACACGTGACACACAGCAGCACAGCACACAGTGCACACAGTGAAATTTGTCCTCTGCATTTAACCCATCACCCTGAGTGAGCAGTGGGCACCATGACAAGCGCCCGGGGAGCAGTGTGTGGGGACGGTGCTTTGCTCAGTGGCACCTCAGTGGTACCTTGGCAGATCGGGATTCGAACCAGCAACCTTCTGATTACGGGGCCGCTTCCTTAACCACTAGGCCACCACTGCCCCTCTGGGAATTCGGTTCAGCGTCCTTCACAATGCTGGTGACTTTCCGGATTCAGCGTGTGGTAAATATCCGTTATAGAACCGAGAGACTCCAATGATCATCTCAGCTGTCCTCACTATCTGCTGTAGGTTCTTGCAGTCCGATATGGAGCAGTTCCCAAACCAGACAGTGATACAGCTGGTCAGGAGGCTCTCAATGGTTGTTCTGTAGAAGGTGGTGAGGATGGGTGGTGGGAGATGGGTCTCCACAGGAAGTAAAGATGCTGCTGGGCTTTCTTGGCTGTGTAGCTGGTGAACCAGGAGAGGTTCTTGGAAAATGAACAGTTTTATTCATAATATAAGCAGCAAAAATAATTATTTCGTTTTAATAATTAAGGCACATCATTTAAATAACATGTTAAAAGTAAAAGCTGGTATTTAAATATAAGCAATTTTATAATTTTTATAATCGGACTAGTCGTTTTTAGTAAGTGACTAGTCAACATAAGTCCTCCACTCTTTATCATCATCATCTTCTTCTTTGCTCTCAGGCTGAGGAGGCGGAGTCTCAACTTCAGTCCCTGCAGGAGAAACTCTCCCAGAGCTCTGATAACCTCTCTCTGCTGCAAGACCAGGTGAGGCTTCTACCGCTGCTGCTTCTCCTGACGTTTCCCCTCTCTCTCTCCTGTCCCAGCTGTAACCATCTCATGATGTCTCCTGTTAAGGTGCAGCATCTGACTGCTGAGCTGGAGTCCGTACGCTCAGAAAAAGAGCTGCTCTTCTCCAAGGATCTGCAAGGTGCTGAGGAGCTGCAGCGTCTGCAGTCTGACAAGGAGCAGCTGGAGGAGAAGCTGAGAGAAGAAGAGAGGAGGCGAGTGGAGGAGCTGGAGGAGCTGCGTTCTGACAGGGAGAAGCTGGAGGAGAAGCTGAGAGAAGGAGAGAGGAGGCGGGTGGAGGAGCTGGAGGAGCTGCACTCACGTGTGAATTCCCTCAGTGCAGAGAGGGACCAGCTGCAGGAGCAGCAGATGGTAGGAACTGTGGTCCACTCTGAGGATCTGGAGAGGCTGAGATCAGATGTTGCAGCTCTGACTGCAGAGAGAGACCAGCTGGTGGAGATGATGGAGGGGCTGAGGGAGGAGAGGAGTCAACTAAAGAGAGACCTGGAGGACAAGGTGAGATCTTCTGTTTTTCTGTAAATAAGCTTGAATAAAATTGCTTTTGTAATGTGATCGCATGGTTGTAAACATGGTCCCTGTGTGGGTGGAGTTTACCTTCCTCTATTGCTCCTGCAGCTCATCCCAGATGGTGAGTGTGTTTAATGGAAAGGTGGGATGCAGGGAATGTTCTTCAGCTCTTCATATATCAGCCAGTGCGCACCAGCTTGTTGTTAAAATGAACACACATGCTAATGCATTGAAAGGATGTTGAGAAAATGGGAACAATGTCCTGGACGCATCATCATCAGTGATGAAACCTGGGCTCATTGGGGGTTTGGGGTCTTTTAACATCAGACCCCCTTGCCCAGTCGACCCATCTGAGGTTGATCAGACCCCAACTTGTGAAGTGACTGTCGTTGTGATACACAGCAAGCACACCACACGAAATGTGTCCTCTGCATTGAACAGTGGGGACGGTGCTTTGCTCAGTGGCACCGGGATTCTATTCAGTCAGTAATCCTACCTGCCCACTCTGGCCTTATGGTGCTGCTGGATCTTCAATGACTTGATAACTACTACATTCCATCTTCTAAACAGCACTGACCGGGAGCTCGGACACCTCAGTCAAGTTAGCAGTGAGTCCTGTGTCCGACAGACATTCATAGAACGTCACTAAATGTTCATTAAACCTAAACCGTTCAAATAAAACCCAAACCCTGTTACCTACGGCTTTCACAATTGTGAAAGTGCATGATGGATTTGCACATGTAGTTTGCCAAAACCAGGCAGACTGACCTGGTTTTAAACCACACCAACAATAGGCCCATAAGCCAATCAGAAACAGGGAAGGGGCGGGACTTTGAGCTTTTCTCTGATATTACTGGACCAGGAATAGCTGAGTGACGAGGGAAAAGGATGTCCCTACATTAATGTTTTTTTTTCCCAAATCAAATGAGACAAGCCTTCAATCTGTCAGTTATTCACCGTCACCGCACTTCCGGGTTCACAAGTGCAGCGCCGCGCAATTACATGAACGCAGAATGTTTTATATTATGAGTAGGTGGACTGTTGCTGTCCCCGGCTGCCCAGTCTGTCCTCAGTGTTCCTCACGAGTCGCAGAACGCAGGATGGAGCTGGAAATTAGTCTGGTCGAGCTCGCACGGGAAATAAGCGGCCGCTTTATACTTATTTCACACATAACCCAACTAGTCGTTTTTATATCCTACTATGAAAATATCCACCATACTACTAGTCCTCCTCTCTTTATCATCATCATCATTATTATCTTCTCTTTCAGGCTGAGGAGGCGGAGTCTCAGCTTCAGTCCCTGCAGGAGAAACTCTCCCAGAGCTCTGATAACCTCTCTCTGCTGCAAGACCAGGTGAGGCTTCTACCGCTGCTGCTTCTCCTGACGTTTCCTCTCTCTCTCCTGTCCCAGCTGTAACCATCTCATGATGTCTCCTGTTAAGGTGCAGCATCTGACTGCTGAGCTGGAGTCCGTACGCTCAGAAAAAGAGCTGCTCTTCTCCAAGGATCTGCAAGGTGCTGAGGAGCTGCAGCGTCTGCAGTCTGACAAGGAGCAGCTGGAGGAGAAGCTGAGAGAAGAAGAGAGGAGGCGGGTGGAGGAGCTGCAGCATCTGCAGTCTGACAAGGAGCAGCTGGAGGAGAAGCTGAGAGAAGAAGAGAGGAGGCGGGTGGAGGAGCTGCAGCATCTGCAGTCTGACAAGGAGCAGCTGGAGGAGAAGCTGAGAGAAGAAGAGAGGAGGCGGGTGAAGGAGCTCCAGCATCTGCAGTCTGACAAGGAGCAGCTGGAGGAGAAGCTGAGAGAAGAAGAGAGGAGGTGGATGGAGGAGCTGGAGGAGCTGCGTTCTGACAGGGAGCAGCTGGAGGAGAAGCTGAGAGAAGAAGAGAGGAGGCGGGTGGAGGAGCTGCAGCGTCTGCAATCTGACAGGGAGAAGCTGGAGGAGAAGCTGAGAGAAGAAGAGAGGAGCCGGGTGGAGGAGCTGCAGCATCTGCAATCTGACAGGGAGAAGCTGGAGGAGAAGCTGAGAGAAGAAGAGAGGAGGAGGATGGAGGAGCTGCCCTCACATGTGAATTCCCTCAGTGCAGACAGGGACCAGCTGCAGGAGCAGCAGATTGTAGGAACTGTGGTCCACTCTGAGGATCTGGAGAGGCTGAGATCAGATGTTGGAGCTCTGACTGCTGAGAAAGACCAGCTGGTGGAGATGATGGAGGGGCTGAGGGAGGAGAGGAGTCAACTAAAGAGAGACCTGGAGGACAAGCTGGACCAGGTGAGATCTTCTGAGTTGTAGACTGGCGCAGTGGGATTGATTCATATCACACACATTTTTTTTGTGTCTGTTTTAATAAATCAGATTAATTGAAAATGGACTTCATTTAGCAGGTCAGATGTTTGGTTGGGATAGTTGATTCCAACTTGTGTTTAACTTCACCTTCCAGATCCAGAGAGTGAAGGAGCCGCAGTTCTCAGACCCCAGAGCACTGGTGAGTGGAACCAAAATCATACGAGACACTAGCATGTTGATCACACACATGGTGGGAAATGGCATCATGTCTGGTTCCTGGGTGGGTTTTTCGTTACGTTCCTGAGGAACTGGTTTCCCAAGACTTCCCATATGATCCAGCTCTATGCTTGGTTGGCAGTCTCCAGTCTGTGGACAGAAGAGTTCAACCTCAAAACCTTTTAAGAAACAAGATGTTGACGTGTGAGAAGGTCCTGTTTTTGACTCTGCTGACCTCTCCCTTCCCAGGCCAAGAGCTCTGAGGACTCCGCCCAGATGCTGCAGGTAGGCGGAGTCTTAGTTCCACCTGGCTGCCCGCCCTCATCTGCTGGTGAAACATCTCCCCCTGCTTCTCTCCTCCAGGTGTGTCTGCAGCATTTCCAGGTGCTGCTTGACCGCTTGACCCAGGTGAACGATGAGAGGAGACACGTGATTGCGCTGGAATCTCCAGACCCTGCCGAGCGCGGCTTCAGCATCTCCCTGCTCCGCCTGGTGCCCAGCGACCGACGGGCCGCGTTCCTCACCTTTACACACAAGCTGAGAGACGTGGGCCAGTATCTGTTCTTCCGGGGGGTAAGACCTCCCACCACATGGGCTTCTGGATTTATTCTTCCGATTGTGCAGGGATTCTGCAGATCCTTAAAAAACGTCAAGGCCTTAAATATCATTAAAAATGGCAAGTAGCCCTGAAATCTAGAAAATATAAACGGAATCCAGAGAACGCTTCTCCATCAGGGTCCCAATTCTTATGGTGCTGAAGTAGGTAAAACGACGGTGCTTTCAAGGAAGAAGGAAGAAAATCATGTTCTCACGCTCTGCCACGTCTCATGCCGAGGACGCCAGTCCATAGCCATTACCACAGATAATTGTTTTAAGATAACAACCTTCACAGGTTATTCCATACGTAACAGAACAAAACTGATGCCCATTATGCTGCACCCACTATCAATGCCGCCTGGCAACAGCCCGTTAATTCATCTGAAAAAGCATAATAGCGTTACTTCAAAATAATAATACACGACAGAATAAATATAAATGTGCTAATTCTGGTATTTCCTAATAATAATATTAATAACTTTTATTTAAGTATGATCCGTAGTATTTAATGGACGACTAAATCTTAAATGTACAAGCTACCTTATATATGCTAATAATACGTGTTGGTATTAAATAACACCGCTAATTCCTTCTGCTGTGCTGGCTTGCAGCAGTACAGGTAACATGAGTCTGTTAACATTGTCAAAGGCTGAAAAATAGCCCATTTGGATGGAAAATTAACAAATAAAAGGATATTTTCATTTAGAAGGCGTCTCGCCCTCACAGCGTCTTCCGAGACTAATGTTGGCGACCCCGACGCAGGGTCTTAAATTGATCTAATTTTTATATATTATAACACCTGTTCTTTGTGTGATACTACGATACTAAATGTATTTATCAGAAGGGACGTCTGAACTCATCCAGACTTTTACATCAGAACCAGTGAAATAGTGTTGTGCTCTGATGTGTTTCTGCCTGTAGGTGGCGCTGCGCAAGCTGTGTCAATGCTACATGGGCCGCGCCCAGTCCGTGTGGCAGCAGGGTGTGGACAGCTTTGAGCAGAGCCAGCTGCAGGACCTGCTGTTGCGGAAATCCACCTGGCCTGGTGGAGCCCCCGGTCTGCCCCCACCTGAACTGCAGCAGCTGTGGGTCCAGAGGCTCCGCCTCACGCTGGACCGCAGACAGCGGCACCTGCAGGTCCACTCCTCCCCGCCCTGTTACAAGCCGCGGTCCGCTCGCCCGGTCCGGAACACTGACCGACCGGTCCTCGCTGTCCCCCGCAGGACATGGAGCAGGTGGTCCGGAGGCTGGCGGTGGCGGTGGACGCGTACGAGGGAGACCTGTCTGCGGAGCAGCTGCGGCGGGGACGAATGGCAGAGCGCCTGAGGGACCTGAGCAGCGGGGACGTTCAGGACTCCAGCGCTTATCAAGCGTTTCTCCTGACTGAGACAGAACGGGCCGCGTCTGCGGCGTCTACACAGCGAGCAACATACCAGGTAATTACTGTGTGTGTGTGTGTGTGTGTGTGTGTGTGTGTGTGTGTGTCTCAGACATCATTTCTGGTTGCGTCCTCTGGTTCAGTTGTGGCGTGATGAGCTGCAGCGTGTTGGTGCTGCCCTGGACTCCGCCCGGTCTGAAGCTCAGCTGTGTCTGTCGGAGCAACGCAGTGAAACTCTGGGCCTGTTCAACACCTCAATACAGGAGACAGTAACACCGTCCACAACCCTGCGAGACAAGCAGGGACTCCGAGAGCAGCTCCAGCAGGTACACACACACACACGCTGTTCTTCTGCAGCTCACTGGTGGTGGTGGTGGCGGCACACACACTTCTAGTATCTTCCATTCTCCGCAGGTTCTAGATCAGAAGCTACGTCAACTCATGCAGGATCAGCATCTGTCTGCTCAGCTGCAGGAGAAAGAACAGCTGATCCTGGCTCTTCAGGAGCAGCTCACGCAGATGCAGGTACTCGCACAGAAGCACGCACAGTCAGCTGTGCTGCAGGCGGACATGTTTAAGAGTGTGTGTGTGCTTCATACATACCCAGTCTGGAGCTGCACTGGAGGAGATGAAGAACCAGCTGGTCCAGATGGAGCTGGAGAACACACGCATGAGTGCCAACCACCAGAAGGAGTGAGATTTTTTTACACACACACACACACACACACACACACGTATGTTTTACTCATGTCTGTGTCACCCTGTAGAATGGAGCGTGTGAACGTCACTCTGGAGCATAAGGAGGATGTCATTCGCAGTCTGAAGGAGAACCTGAGGAAGAACCTTCAGCAAGAGGAACACTCCTGTCAGTGTCATGGTCCTAATTCCACCGTTCTTCTGCTTCCTGATCAGAGTTTCAACATAAACTTAAAAAGTCTTAAATTCACTTTTCCCAAATTAAGGCCTTAAATACCATTAAAAACGACAAGTCACCTTTAAACCGAGACTTGAAGGGTCTTAAAACACAGCAGACCCGATAAATCTGTTAAACTCAATCAACATGAAGGCATCATCAGGGCGTCTCTCTGTCTCTGTAGTTGTTCAGGGGGACGCCACACATGGACCCCGGATCCCCAGCACAGAACCGCACACTTGGAGAGGTAGCTGTTGCCACGTCACTCGCCGGGATTTCATCGCTGAAATTAATTTTTAATGTGCGTGTTTTGTGCGTGTGTGTTGTGCGCGTGTTTTTGTGTGTGTTTTGTGTGTGTGTGCGTGTGTGTGTGTTGTGCGTGTGTGTGTGTTGTGCGTGTGTGTGTGTGTTGTGCGTGTGTGTGTGTTGTGCGTGTGTGTGTGTTGTGCGTGTGTGTGTGTTGTGCGTGTGTGTGTGTTGTGCGTGTGTGTGTGTTTGTGCGTGTGTTGTGCGCGTGTGTGTGTTGTGCGTGTGTTGTGCGCGTGTGTGTGTTGTGCGCGCGTGTTTTTGTGTGTGTGTTGTGCGCGCGTGTGTTGTGCGCGTGTTGTGCGCGCGTGTGTTGTGCGCGTGTTGTGCGCGCGTGTGTTGTGCGCGTGTTGTGCGCGCGTGTGTGTGTTGTGCGCGTGTTGTGCGCGCGTGTGTGTGTTGTGCGCGTGTTGTGCGCGCGTGTGTGTGTTGTGCGCGCGTGTGTGTGTTGTGCGCGTGTTGTGCGCGCGTGTGTGTGTTGTGCGTGTGTGTGTGTGTTGTGCGCGCGTGTTGTGTGCGTGTGTGTGTGTGTTGTGCGTGTGCTTTGTGTGCGCGCGTGTGTGTGTGTGTGTGTGTGTGTGTGTAGCCTCGTTTCCAGCCAGCAGGAGGAAATCACTAAATGGCGGCGTCGTGCCTATAAACTGCGGGAACACAAAAAGGAGGAGCCCCTCAGCTGCCCCCCCGTCACCAGACACGCCCCTCGTACGCCCCCCAGACACGCCCTCCCCGCCTCGCCCGTGCGCCGCCCCGCGCCTCTGACCGGCGCCGCCCTGCTCAACTCCCCCAAGAGCCGCTTCTTCGACCTGCCGCCCACCGCGCAGGCTCCGCCCATCACGCAGCCCCGCCTCTTCTTCGACAACTCGGCCCTGGGCGCGGTCGCAGGTGAGCAGCCGACGCCCGCGAGGAGCACCGAGGAGCCGCGCCCTGAGGCTGCCCAAGAGGGTAACGCGGTGCATTCTGGGTACTTTCACTGAAGTGGTGATTGGGGTTCTGATAAAGTGACGTGATTGTCATGGTGAAGCACAGCACACAGTGACACGGTGAAACGTGTCCTCTGTATTTAACATCACGCTCGGTGACAGTGGGCACCATGACAGGCGCCCGGGGAGCAGTGTGTGGGGACGGGGCCTTCATCAAGGGGACCTCAGTGGCACCTTGGCGGGTCGGGATTCGAACCCACAACCTTCTGATTACGGGGCTGTTTCCTTACCAGCTAGGCCCCCACCACTGCCCCCGGGGGCCCCCACCACTGCACCACCACTGCCCCCGGGGGCCCCCACCACTGCACCACCACTGCCCCCGGGGGCCCCCACCACTGCACCACCACTGCACCCGGGGGCCACTAGACGCTTCTGAAGCCCACAGAGGGACTGTTTTTGACGTTTTCTCTTTTGTCCCCCCGCAGGGACGGGCATCAGCGCCGCCAGGAAGGAGGAATGGTGGCCGCTGTCCCCGCGCCAGGCCAGAGAGGTGGAGAAGTGTGAAAACCAGTAACTGTCCTGTCCCGCTCGGCCGCGCCTTTTTACTGTTGGATTCGTGTGTTGGAACTGAATAAATATTTTGTTTTTACCTGCATGAGACTGGGACTGAATAAATATTCCACATTAACGACATATTACGCAGCAGCACACTGTTAAATGCAGAGGACTCGTTTCACTGTGTGTCAGGGGCCCGGGGGACCTTCCCGTTACCTGCTACTTTACTTTACAGGACGACACCAGCGATTCTCATTCAGTTTCTATAGATTTGGAGTTAAAAACTCAGAGCCCTGATCAGGCCAAACTTGTCAGGAATAGAGCATGCTGGGAATTAAGTGCTATATATATATATATATATATATTTTTTTTTTATTTGTGCGTGTGTAAGTGTTCGATTCATATGAAATACTTTTTGACCAGGGACACCACTGTCACCGGCGTCCCAGTGTCCTGGTTAATGGAATATTAGAATAAAGCAGATGAATTCCAGATCCTGGCGATCAGTCCGGTTCTCCAGTAAAATGTGGTAAAAGGACGGCTGGGCGGTCCGGTCTCGCTCGGTTCTGTGCGTTTCTGCTTGGAATGCTGGGAATTTTTTCAGTGCAGAGAGCAGGAAATTACACTTCCTGCTTCAGGTTTTCATCCAGATGTGAGAGGGTCTATCCTGTGTGTGCTGTGTGGGGTTCAGTCACCACCACCACCATCATCATCATCACCACCACCACCATCATCGTCATCATCGTCACTGATTCAGGAATCACCACAACATGTTCATCTTGATCCAAAGGGCTGGTAGTAGCCTAGTGGGTAACACACTCGCCTATGAACCAGAAGACCCAGGTTCAAATCCCACTTACTACCATCGTGTCCCTGAGCAAGACACTTAACCCTGAGTGTCCCCAGGGGGGGACTGTCCCTGTAACTACTGACTGTAAGTCGCTCTGGATAAGGGCGTCTGGTAAATGCTGTAAATGTAAATGAGGTTTTCTCCCCGTTTTACTGGTGGTCAAATGTCCATCCAGCTGGAGCCAGTGTGGTTCATGTCCATGTCTTCTAGCAGCAGAAGAAGACTTCAGGGTGGGGCGCAGGTGAAACGCTCTTCTGATCTTCACTACGCTGCCCTGAGGCTTTTCCCATTTTTACGTTGTGTTTTAACTCGTCCTGCCGTGCGTGTGTTTAATTCGCTTGTGCATTTGTGTGTTCTGAATGTGGTTGTGTGTGTGTGTGTGTGTGTGTGTGTGTGTGTGTGTCAGAGTCAGACGCTGATCGATTCAGTCACACCTGTTGGTTTGTGTTCCCTTATGCATCATTACCCACAAACACACGGTCACGCCTACAGCATACCATACACACTCACACACACACTCACACACACACACGGCGTAAAGTTAGATAACAGACCGGACTCCGCCTCTTATATAAAAGCGCTCGCCGTTTCTCAGAGGTGGAATGTGATTGGCTGTTCAGTGCAGGCGAGGAACAGGCCACGCCCAACTCATCGCTAAGATCTTCCATAATCCAGAATGTTCATCTGAAACCAGCAGAAGGTCCTGTAGGCATCTGGTACTACGTTCTGCAGGAACTAAATAACGTATTTGAGATGTTATCTCCAGCAGGGAGGAGTTTATGTGTTTTATGATATTTTATTTTACTCTGTGTCCTTTTATGCCTGGACGGCCCGCTGGTCCTCGAGAAATAGGACCAGTTTGCTGGTAGAGGAGAAGCCTGCAGAAGCTACGGTTGGGCTGGTACGGGACCTTCCATGTAGGGTGTGGCCACGCCCTTGGCCCCTCCCATACTGGGAAGGTCAGTGGAGGCTTTAAATGGAGCGCTGCAGGTCCTGCTGCTACCGCGGTCTCAACGTTCCAGGGTCCTTCGGCCATTTCTTCTGATCTCCTGTGAGGATGCCCAGCAAGAGGAAGAAGAACAAGCGGCGTATGAGGAGGGTGGTGAGTAGATGGAGCTCCAGGAGACGCGTGTCCTCAGGAAGAGCTGGACTGGTGTAGAACACGAGTAAACGTGTGTGGTGTGAAACGGTGGGGTTTGTGTGGTCAGATCTTGGTCAGCTGGTGGTGTGTTTGGAGGGGCTGCGTTCCTCAACACCTCCAAACACGGCCTTCTCCTGCATTCCCACCTAATCACGAGCTGCCTGGAGCTGGACGAAGATGTCTGTCTCTGTCTGTCTCTGTGTGTGTGTGATTTCCATCACTGGGGAGCTTCTTATCTCAAAGAGGTTCCTCCCTCATAAAAATAGAACAAGATGGTCGGAACCCACGAGCACAGAGGAGAACATGAACCGAATGTGAATATGGTGCCCAGGCTCGTTTTCTGCTGCTGCTGGATGTGATTTTTTGGGGGGGGGACATGGGGTACAGGAGAAAACTGGTGTGTCAACATCTACACACACGTTGTCCTGGCAGAGATGAGAGTTCCTGGTGCCTGTAATGCGGTTCTAATGCGATTATCATGATTGTGTTGAGGGATTTTGGCTGCACTGTCCACTGATCCGCTCATCCGGACCCCTGCCACCCCCACCCCCAAAACACCCAGCACCGCCCTATCAGCACAGTTCTAGATGTCGAGTCCTCCTGTACATTCAGCTCTTCTTCTTCTTCTTCTCTCTCTGTGGGAGCAGCAGGCTCAGAGGAGGCTTCTTGAGGAACAATATGCAGCTTCTTCTCCAGCTAAAGGGGCTCCTGGGCTGCGAGCCGTCTCCGCCCCACCTGTCTCCAGGTGCCCCCTAAAGCCCCCCAAGACAACATCTGCCAAGCCTCACGCTCCAGGTCCAAAACTCATCAAAATACCACAGGCGGAACCATTTAAGGATCCAGAGTTAGATCAAGGAACAAATAAAGAAGAGTCTCTGAGTGAAGTGACTGAGGTTAAAGAACCGGAGTTTCCCCTGAATAAAGTTACAGAATTCGAACCAGCTGAAGAGCCAGAAGACCTTACTCACACAGAACTTCTGGCAGAAGCAGCTGCAGAACCAGAATTAGCCTTTAAAAGCATAAAACCAGAAGAAACCACCACCACAGAACCAGAACATATAGAGCTAGAAACAGTTCTAGATTCAGAGGTGGTTAAAGAACCAGAAGAACAAGTTTTAGGTCCACAACTAACAACTGATGAAGGTCTAATGTGCTTTAATAAAACTGAGCACGAACAACTGGAACAGGCAGCTGCTCATTTAGAACCAGAAGCAGCAATAGAATTTGGAACAGTTGAGGGAACCAAGTCAGAACCAGCAGCTGATCCGGAACAACCAGAACCAGAACTGGTTGCAGAGCTGGAACCACCGAATGAACCAGGAAGCACAGCAGATCCAGAAGCATTACTGGAAGTATGCATTCCAGAGGTGGAACAGTCAGAGAACACTTCCAGTCCACCTGCTGAATCAGAGGTAAGTGTGTGTGGTGTGTGTGTGTGTGTGTGTTGTGTTTTTGATTGATTGTCTGGATGCAGTTGCAGGAACATGTTGGATCAGGACTGCATGCTGAATATGCTGAGTTGGTTCCACAGACCTCAGCAGATGCTGCAGGTGAAACCTTCCTTGATCATCTAGAGGATCCTGCAGCTGCCATTCCAGTAGCTGTGGTGAGGGTTTGGAAGATGTTTAGTCAGAAGCTGGACTTTTCTTCTTGTTTGTTCCTGTGATGAATGTAGCAGATATTTGAAGGTTCTTTTTTCTGAATTAAATCATCCAAATCTCATCTGGTATCACAACCACAGGTTGTGGAACCAGAGGTTCTTCAGCAGGAATCATCAGTGTCACCAGAACCAGAGGTTCTTCAGCAGGAATTATCAGCATCACCAGAACCAACGATTCTTCAGCAGGAATCATCAGTGTCACCAGAACCAGAGGTTCTTCAGCAGGAATCATCAGAGTCACCAGAACCAGAGGTTCTTCAGCAGGAATCATCAGTGTCACCAGAACCAGAGGTTCTTCAGCAGGAATTATCAGCATCACCAGAACCAGAGGTTCTTCAGCAGGAATCATCTGTGTCACCAGACCCAGAGGTTCTTCAGCAGGAATTATCAGCATCACCAGAACCAGAGGTTCTTCAGCAGGAAACGGCTGCTCCAGTATGTATGACCATTAGTGGATAACTAAGGCAAATAAGTTTTAATCACTATACCAACCTGTCCAAGAGACACGACTGCTTTGACACCTTCTGTAGGGTTACAGCACATTTTGTCCCCGTGGGACACGTCCTCAAATTCAAGACTGTAAGGACACCCAGAGAACGTGTGATATGGACAAAGAGAATTGACGAGTGTTAATGGTGCTCACATGGAGCAGCAGGTTTAGACCAGATCTCATCGTGGTTCTGTACCAGGAACCGAAAGTCAAATTCAGATGTTCCCTCTGTTGTATAGATGTTAAGTCTATTGTCCCTTCATGATACCTTCATGTACCTCCAGATCTCATTCAAGCTCAACAAGTTCTTTTCCGGAACAAATCAGTGTAATTTTAGAAGTAATAAATGTTTCCGGGTCGCTCATCTGATGGCATCTGATGGTGTTTCTGTCCTCAGGTGGAGGTTTTGGACTCTGGAGCAGCAGGTCTGACTGCCGACGTCATGACCTTTGACCAGTGACATTTTGAAGATTTTTACAGAAAGTCCCTTTTCATTTTGTGAATAAACAAATTCCGCATTTCTTTGTTCCATCTTCACGTAACTACTGTGAGTTTAGCGCCACCTGGTGTGCAGGAACTCTTCACAGTTCCACTTTAATAAAGGAAACCATCTCCACTTGGTGTCAGTCTGGTGGCTTTCGCTTGTTCACAGCGTCAATGCAAAACAGGGATTTTATTCAGATGAAGGGAAAGAGTGAAGATGCAGAAATGAATAAAATAACATGAATCATTGTGCAACAATCACACAACAACAATACTCTCATCCAGCTGGATCCTGCCTGGTGGCAAGAGCGAGGAACTCGTGCAGGAACTTCAGGCGCGAGGACACAGCTGGACAAGTCAGCGAAGCTCCGCCTTCCTCGTGCTCAGGGTCAGACAAGGTCAGTCAGAGTCTTCATCATCCAGGTACTCCTCTGCGTTGCTGAGGGTGCGCGTGACGCCTGCAGCGGAGGAAACGTGGAGGCGATGAATAAAATACGCAAAGAGACGTTTTTTTCTGGGCTCAAATGTACCGGTTCACTGGAATTAGAACGGAACCATGAACCTTTTCAAATTCTCGAACGCGCAAACAGAAAAACCACCATATGACTTTACTGTGGCCCTCTAGTGGCGAGGAGGACTCACTGCTTCCCAGTTTCCTCTTGAGGAGCGAGGCGCACTGCGCGTTGGTGGACATGTCCAGCGCCAGCTTCTTCTCGTTATTGAGGAGGTCCGTCCTGGCGCCTGCAGGATGAACGGGGAAGATGAAATTTCACAAGAAGAACATCATCTTTCTGTTCAGTCTGCTTTCTCCGTGCGTCTCACTCTTGTTCAGAAGCATCTCCACCATGTCGCTGTAGCCCTTCCACGCAGCAGCGTGCAGCGCCGTGTCCCCCAGCTTATTCTGCAAGACACACGTTGGACATGAACGCGGTTCCGTTTCCTGCCGCTGCGCCACGTCTGAGCCGCGCCCACTCACCTGCTGATTCACCTCGATGTTGGTCTGCGCTAGTAACACCTCCACAACATCTGCACAACAGATACACAACAGATACACCGTGAACACTGGATGCTCCTACTGGACACTCCTGACACCCGGCACACAGACCAATGTTGATGTGTGTGAAGTTATAGTTCTTTTGGTGTGTGTGTGTGTGTGTTAGATATGCAATGTGGCAAGTTTGTGTTTTGGTGTGTGTGTGTAGTTGTGTTATTAGTGTGATTTGGTGTGTTTGTATTTTGGGGTGTGTGTGTGTAGTTGTGTTATTGGTGTGATGTGGCAAGTTTGTCATTTGGTGTGTAGTTGTCTTATTTGTCTGATGTGGTGAGTTTGTGTTTTGGTGTGTGTAGTTGTGTTATTGGTGTGATGTGGTGAGTTTGTGTTTTGGTGTGTGTAGTTGTGTTATTGGTGTGATGTGGCGAGTTTGTGTTTTGGTGTGTGTAGTTGTGTTATTGGTGTGATGTGGCGAGTTTGTGTTTTGGTGTGTGTAGTTGTGTTATTTGTCTGATGTGGCGAGTTTGTGTTTTGGTGTGTGTGTGTGTAGTTGTGTTATTGGTGTGGTGTGGCGAGGTTGTGTTTTTGGTCTGATGTGTTGAGTTTGTGTACCTCTATGTCCTCCATGACAGCCCCAGTACAGAGGGGTGTTTCCTGCTTTGTCCAGTCCATTGATTCCGACCTTGTTGTCCAGACACTCTCTCAACCAACTGAGATTACCTACACACACACACACACACACACACACACACACCAGTAGGGGTGGATGCATATGTCACCTGACATTGAAACACAGTGTCTTCTTTTCCATGATCACGTGACATGGAAGACATGGAGGTTTAAGAAATGAGAACCACAATAATGGCTGGAACTCACCACGCTTCGCCGCCTCATGCATGGGGTTATCGATGGATTCAGCCTGTTCAGCCACTGCAGGGGGGCAAGAGACCAATCACAGGTCTGGTTACCAAACTTCAACCTCCTGTGGAACCGACCCAATATTGTCGAGCACCAAATTGAGTTTCAAATTCCAATAAATCTCGCCGTCATGTGTAGAGATCTGAGACTGCTGCTGATTGGCTGTTTAAACAGTGCGCTCAGACTGCGAGTGTTTCCATTTACATTTACATCATCTACCAGACGCCCTCATACAGAGCGACTTACAACCAGTAGTGACAGGGACAGTCCCCCCCTGGAGACACTCAGGGTTAAGTGTCCTGCTCAGGGACACGATGGTAGTAAGTGGGGTTTGAACCTGGGTCTTCTGGTTCACAGGCGAGTGTGTTACCCGCTAGGCTACTACCACCCACATCACTGTTCTTGCTGCAGTCAGAGAATTCAGTCGATCCCCAGACTTATCACATTTTACACTAATTTAATCTGTAATATGAGCACAAGATTTGAAAGCGGCATATGATAAGATTTTTATTGTTGAAACAAAAGAAAATTGCTTGTTAAGGATTCACAATGATAACAAGGTTCTGCAAACATGTCTGATTTCTTACCATAGTTACTGGGAATAAGGCCTGTTCTGCCCCTGCAGGTTCCCTTCCACCAGTTACTGTCACTCTGAACAAAGGCAGCCAATCAGAACCCAGAACAAGTCAAAAGCCACCCTTACATAATCACACACACACACACACACACACACACACACACACACACACACACACACACACACACACACACACTCACCATATCAGAAATGTATAAAATGTCTCCTTCTTCAAAGTACAGCTCATCAGGCTGAAAAAGAAGAAGGTCAATATAAAATCAATCAATAATCAGTGTGTCAAGCTCTGTGTGTGTTGACTTCGCTATTATAACAAGTTGAATGGACAGATGCATTAGCTGGACTCACCGTCCTGGGGTCAAAGGTAAACAGAGCCCTGAAGACTTTCACCTGACCTATCACGCACACACACACACACACACACACACACACACATAAATATGAAGGCAATTTCCAAATGTAAACTTTGTACATGAATACATGCAGGAAGTGAATAAACTTTGTATGATGTGAACAGACGCCGGTACTGAGGCGTGAAAATAAATGGTCATCTGCAGATACCCGCCTCCAACTCTAATAAACTGCCATAATGTCAGTATGGCAGAATGTCCTGGATGTTCTCCACTCTTCACAAGCCCGGGTAATCCAGAGCAGACAGGCGTTAAACTTACAGATCGGGTCCTCGGAACCAAAAGAGAGTTTTCTCTAAAGCACGGGAATGTTCAGTGGGGTTCAGTGCAGAGTGCAGCGTGAGGAATGTGTGGGACATGTGCAGGGTATGGCGTGGGGATTAGTTCAGGAAATGTGCGGGTATAGTTTGGGCTACGCTGTGGGGTATGGCGTGGGGAATGTGCAGGATATGGTGTGGGGAATGTGCGGGTATAGTTTGGGCTACGCTGTGGGGTATGGTGTGGGGAATGTGCGGGTATAGTTTGGGCTACGCTGTGGGGTATGGCGTGGGCAATGTGCAGGATATGGTGTGGGGAATGTGCGGGTATAGTTTGGGCTACGCTGTGGGGCATGGTGTGGGGAATGTGCAGGATATGGTGTGGGGAATGTGCGGGTATAGTTTGGGCTACGCTGTGGGGTATGGTGTGGGCAATGTGCAGGATATGGTGTGGGGAATGTGCGGGTATAGTTCGGGCTACGCTGTGGGGTATGGTGTGGGGCAATGTGCAGGATATGGTGTGGGGAATGTGCGGGTATAGTTTGGGCTACGCTGTGGGGCATGGTGTGGGGAATGTGCAGGATATGGTGTGGGGAATGTGCGGGTATAGTTTGGGCTACGCTGTGGGGTATGGTGTGGGCAATGTGCAGGATATGGTGTGGGGAATGTGCGGGTATAGTTTGGGCTACGCTGTGGGGTATGGTGTGGGCAATGTGCAGGATATGGTGTGGGGAATGTGCGGGTATAGTTCGGGCTACGCTGTGGGGTATGGTGTGGGCAATGTGCAGGATATGGTGTGGGGAATGTGCGGGTATAGTTTGGGCTACGCTGTGGGGTATGGCGTGGGGAATGTGCAGGATATGGTGTGGGGAATGTGCGGGTATAGTTCGGGCTACGCTGTGGGGTATGGCGTGGGGAATGTGCAGGATATGGTGTGGGGAATGTGCGGGTATAGTTCGGGCTACGCTGTGGGGTATGGTGTGGGGAATGTGCAGGATATGGTGTGGGGAATGTGCGGGTGTAGTTTGGGCTACGCTGTGGGGTATGGTGTGGGGAATGTGCAGGATATGGTGTGGGGAATGTGCGGGTATAGTTCGGGCTACGCTGTGGGGTATGGTGTGGGGAATGTACGAGGTATGATGCAGGAAGTGGTATGTTCAGGGCATGGTGGAGGATATGATGAAGGGAATGTGCGGGGTAAAGTGTGGGGTAAAGTGTGGGGTATAGTTTGGGGTACGGCGCAGGATATGGCAGATTGTATGGCACCAGTACTTCTGGTAATATAGTGTGTGGGTAAAAACACATGAAAGGTCTAATTCTGGATCTAAATTAATATTTCATATAAGCTACACAGACATGTGGAAGTAATTTGTAAATTAATCATTAAGTCTTTGACACATAAAACATGGAAAACGACAGCGTACAGCCTGTATAGAAAGATGCATTTTGACCTTTCAGACAGAAATCGGAATTTGTAAAGTTCAGCAGATTTAACTTCCCCAACTTATTTGTGCTTCCTTCTCCTGTCCTGACTACATCAACTTTTCTTTTCCTTCATATCCTCTTGAGATTCATGTTAAAACAATCATTCTGCTGCAGATTTAGTAACATTTTCTTACTAGAAATGCTGCCACATTCAAGACATAAAAGAGGGAAGGACGTGTCTGTGAGCAACATCACGTTTAGAAGACGGTTTATGAAGAAACGTAGTTCTTTGCGTGGGAGACTCTGGACTAATTTGATAAGCCAGCACCACGGGCCATTTCAGTAACACAACCACTGTTACTGTGTTATTACTGTGTTGTTACTGTGTTGTTACTGTGTTGTTACTGTACCATTTGTGGGAATCATCTCTACATAATGGCTGTAGTTTAAGGTTTCTGTATGAAGCTCATGCATGTAAATTTGCCAGACGGCCTTATCCAGAGCACCTTACAGTTTGTAGTGACAGGGACAGTCCCCCCCTGGAGACACTCAGGTTTAAGTGTCTTGCTCAGGGACATAATGAACCTGGGACTTTGTGGTCTTCTGGTTCATAGCTGAGTGTTTAACCCACTAGGCTACTACCACCCAGGTACCAGTGTATGGAATGATCATCTGGGTTCATCCACCCAACATTTCAGAAGTTCTTCACCTTTCCTCTTCAGATAAAAATCCATGATTCCCACAGTAATTAAGGACAGGAGCAGCAGAAGCTGGGGATTCATCTTCCAACCAAAACCACTTGCAGCTGAAGGCCAGGTGGACTGGAAAAGCAGAGGATAGGAAGGCAGGAAAGGTTCTGCTGGGACTTGCTCCCTCTGCTTCATATTTGCATGAGAGGGAAATTAATCTACCTTTATTTATATGCCGCTTTTTACAATGTACATCGTCACAAAGCGCCTGGCGAATAGAACGGTGCTCAAAGCCCCAGGTGAGCAAGCCAGAGGCAACAGTGGAAGGAAAAAGCTCCTTCTAGCAGGAGGAAAACCTGGAGAGGAACAAAGACTCAGCAGGGGAACTTCTCCTCCTATGGTCAGCACTGGATCACACTGAAATACATCCAGAAAAGTCCACCTGTGTATAATGAATTAGCCTCCATATATCCATGTACAATGAAGCAACCCTTCTACAACACTTCTACAACCCTTCTACAACACGTTCTGGAATGACGTCACGTTCTGATGTCACACACAGTGTCAACAGTTGAAGAAACAGGGAGGAGCCGTCATTTCAATCTACTTACAACACACACAACACACACACACACACACACACACACACACACACACACACACACACACACACACACACACACACACCACACACACACACACACACACACCACACACACACACACAGTGGTGGCCTAGCGGTTAAGGAAGTGGCCCCGTAATCAGAAGGTTGCCGGTTCAAATCCCGATCCGCCAAGGTGCCACTGAGCAAAGCACCGTCCCCACACACTGCTCCCCGGGCGCCTGTCATGGTGCCCACTGCTCACTCAGGGTGATGGGTTAAATACAGAGGACAAATTTCACTGTGTGCACCGTGTGCTGTGCTGCTGTGTATCACATGTGACAATCACTTCACTTTTTTGACACAACCACACATACACACAACCAAACAAATGCAACCATGCACAACCAAACACGCACTCACATACAACCATGCACAAACACACAACCAGACAACTAAACACACACACACACACACACACACATGCACGCACAGTAAACCACAGGCACAACCACGCACAAACACACACGCACGCGCGCGCACACACACAACCAAACACATGCAACCACGCACAACCAAACACACACTCACATACAACCACGCACAACCAAACACACAACCACGCACAACCAGACAACTAAACACACACACACGCTCACACACACACACACACAACCAAACACACGCTCACATACAACCACGCACAAAAACACACACACAACCACGCACAACCAGACAACCCAAACACACACACACAACCACACGCATACACGCTCACACACACACAACCAAACACACGCAACCACGCACAACCAAACACACGCTCACATACAACCACGCACAAACACACAACCACGCACAACCAGACAACCACACGCATACACGCTCACACACACACACAACCCACCACGCGCACACACACCCATGCCAGCTCGACTACTTTTTAGGTGCCGCGTTGGCGGCAGCGCTTACCTGGTTTGGCTGGTTTTGGAGAGGTTTGGACATTTGACAGCAGTAATCGTCCAGAATAAACGCGCTTCTGAGAGTCGCGTCGCAACTTCTGCGTTTCTCACGACCAGCAGATGAGGAAGATCAGGAAGTTCTCAGACGAGAAACGCGGAAAAGCTCCACTGCGCATGCGCGACCGCCTCGCCTCTCCGCAACATTCATTCTACACAATATTCTACACGATATACTACACTATATTCTACACAATATACTACACAATATTCTACACAATATTCTACACAATATTCTAAACGATATACTACACTATATTCTACACAATATACTACACAATATTCTACACAATATTCTACACAATATTCTAAACGATATACTACACTATATTCTACACAATATACTACACTATATTCTACACAATATTCTAAACGATATACTACACTATATTCTACACAATATACTACACAATATTCTACACAATATTCTACACAATATTCTAAACGATATACTACACTATATTCTACACAATATACTACACTATATTCTACACAATATTCTAAACGATATACTACACTATATTCTACACAATATACTAAACGATATACTACACTATATTCTACACAATATACTACACTATATACTACACAATATTCTACACGATATACTACACTATATTCTACACAATATACTACACTATATACTACACTATATTCTACACAATATACTAAACGATATACTACACTATATTCTACACAATATACTACACTATATACTACACAATATTCTACACGATATACTACACAATATTCTACACAATATACTACACTATATACTACACTATATTCTACACAATATACTACACTATATACTACACTATATTCTACACAATATACTACACTATATACTACACTATATTCTACACAATATTCTAAACGATATACTACACTATATTCTACACAATTTACTACACTATATACTACACAATATTCTAAACGATATACTACACTACATACTACACAATATTCTACACAATATTCTAAACGATATACTACACTACATACTACACAATATTCTAAACGATATTCTACAGAATACACTACACTATATTCTACACGAAGCCAGTATCCATCAACAATGCTGGTTAGGTGGTACAGTCACCCCTAGGTGGCGGAGCAGCACCACAAGCCTCTCGAGCCTTCTGGCAACACTTTATACTCATGTCCTCTGAAGGAAAAAAATGATAAGCTACAAAAAAGGAGGTCTAATCTGTAGATGTACTGAAGAACAAATGAAAATCGTGTGTGATTCATATTTCATAAGAAGTTCGAAAAAAAGCACAATCTGACAACAGAAGAGAATTTCAGTTTGTCATGTCCTTCATACCGATCATGGACAACATTGCTGTTCATGACATCAGAGAGGATGTCCTTGTCATCAAGTATTTTGTTATATTTCAAGCTGTGGTGCTCAGTCTAAATTTACTTTGTAGCTCATTACATTCGAATGACTTCATTCTTTTTCTAATAGTTTTTTAATGAGAACAGGTATAATGCGATAGATAGTCAGCGATACATTATAATATCTTAAAAACCTTTCACCTAAATCACAGTATAAATGCTAAATTCAGCCATTTCTACAATAAAATAACAACAAAATAAAGAATATAACTAAAGTTTAACATTGTAATATAAATAGATCAGATGAACAGGTTCTGCTGGACCACAGATCTGCAGTTGTGATGTATTCTCTCTCTGAAATCCAGCAGCACTCAGGATAATACTGCTTAAAAATGACCCACATCTCCTCTCCAAAGGGGGACCTTGTGTGAGGGAATGGAGGTGTCCAGCAGGAGATCTCCTCTCCAAAGGGGGACCACTTGGGCTTTGTAACATACTTTTGTGGTTTCTTCTGGTGGTAGTAGCCTAGTGGGTAACACACTCACCTATGAACCAGAAGACCCAGGTTCAAATCCCACTTACTACCATCGTGTCCCTGAGCAGGACACTTAACCCTGAGACACCCTAACCCTCTAGGGGGGACTGTCCCTGTAACTACTGTTTGTAAGTCACTCTGGATAAGGATGTCTGGTAAATGCAGTAAATGTAAATGATCTTCTCTGGAAGCTACCACTGTGCTTACTGCCACCTCTTAGTCCCCCACATCGGTTCTACTGGGCTGGGCATGTTGTATCTAGGGAACGGGTTGAAAGGTGCGTGAGTTCCCTTTGGAACACGAATGAGGTACAAAACTACGTCCGCTGGCTCAGCGAAGAGAGGGGAGATGGTGGCAGGAGGTGAATTTAATGGGAACCTCCTACACGGCACCTCCTAACGGACCCTCCTACACGGCAAACTACCGCACCGAGTAATCATCCTTCTTGTCATGATCCGGTCCGGAAGGGGTTACTCCGGTCCAGAGTTTCACGTTTGTCCTGTGTAATGTTCCCTAATTGTCTTCACCTGTGTCTGATGTATAAAGCCGCCCTGTTTGTGTCTGTTCGCCGTCGGGTCTTTGTTATGTTACATGTTATCGGATGTCTCCAGTGTCCTGTTCAGCACAAGATTATACCCCGTTTTCCAGATGTCGTGCGGTTGCAGACCAGAAATCTGAAGGTCGTGGGTTCGAATCCAGACCTGCCAAGGTCCCACTGAGGTCCCCTTGATGAAGGTCCCATTCCCACACACTGCACTGCTCACCCAAGGGTGATGGTTAAATACAGAGGACACGTTTCACTGTGTCACCGTGTGCTGTGCCAGTGTTTCACAATCACTTCACTTTCACTTCACTTAATGATTGAACCGTTTCTTTACATCTAGCCGTAAACCAGAATGAAGATGCCTGTATATAAGGCCGCCTCTTTTCATCACATTATAGTATGAGCCGCCTAGTGAACGTCGCCAAAGGTTTTACGAGCTAAAATGATAAGTTGACAATTTTTCATGATATTGAGCAATTGCTGATTGTTAAGGGGAATAAAACAAGTGTCCATCTGTTCAGGTAACCATTTAAACCAGGAGTATTGTGCCAGCTGGGTGCACCACTGGCCGGTAGGAGATCTGTCCCTGACAGATTTGTGGGACCAAGCAAAGCACCGTCCCCACACGCTGCTCCCCGGGCGCCTGTCATGGCCGCCCACTGCTCACTCAGGGTGATGGTTAAATGCAGAGGACACATTTCACTGTGTGCACCGTGTGCTGTGCTGCTGTGCATCACAAGTGACAATCACTTCACTTTAGACTGGTGTGGTCTGACCGGGTCCTGACACTGAAGCACAAGATGTCGCCCTGGGAAACCGGCCACGGTCGAGGGCGTGTTCAGAACGCCGCTTTCACAAGGCTGCCATTTTATTCATGAGCGGCTTAAAATAACGCCATCTGTTGCAACCTATAAATGCGCCATGAACCTGGAGATATTGGCCCGCCCTGCTTCAGCCCCACATCAATGTTACCCAGGTTCCAACACAACCCCTCTGGTGACACCGCAGCTGGACAAATGTCCTCATGGTGACCACCTCATCAGCATGCTAACAACTTTTAATGCTAACTGATTAGCATGCTGAGGACCCGCATGCAAAATAATCAGCAGGAAACAGCCTATAATGCCAAGTCATCAGCATGCCAACGATCACTACTGCAATGAATTAGCATGCATGCACTGCACCTTTAATTGAACAATTTTTGGTACAGTCATTAGCAATACCGGGAAAAAGTCACTTGCGCTTTGCACTTTGTTAAAATGTCTGACCAGTTGCATATCTTAAGAGCGGTGAGCCCTCAGGCTCACCATGAATATTCCAGCGCCAGTCCAGCACACCAAGGTTGGTCCATGTAGAAGTTCTGTATGTTTTTAACCCAGTGGAACCCTCACCGGCCAGCGATGGACAAATAGATCAAATGAGCGGGAGCCAATGGGAGGAAGCGTTCATAACCGTTCATGAAAGGACATTGGACACCTGCTCTACTGGTTTCATTTGTACTAAAGATGTACTAAACCTTCTGAAGTCCTTCGCCAGCCTTGAAAGCTCTTTGGGGTCTACACACCCATTCAGTACAATCATTTATCTAAATGAGGGTTAACTGTAAAATGGTTTATGGGTTTGTTTATGAGCAGTTATGACGGTCAGTGTCATTCTGCAGCTTTTTTTTTCGATTGTTTAAGAAATGTCTTCTGTTGAGAAGCTTTCTTGTTGAAAGGAAAGCAGTAAATGAAGAATCCAAAAGGTGATTTACTGTGAAAAAATGCAACATTATTTGACTTGAACCGGTCGGTATTCATTCTCCGAATGTTTGGGTGCATTTCACTGCGTCAGGGCCACAGCAGAAGTATTCTGCAGACAGGAGACAGTGGTGACAGAATCCAGAAATACTGTACCATTTCATCCGAGTGATGTCACCGTCATCTCAACAGATGGATCACTCTGGATCAAGGCTGCACTTCCTGGTGTGTGAGTGTGTGTGTGTGTGTTCAGCTTATCTTTATTGTAATAAAATAATACATTTATATATTTAATATATTTATATATTCTCTCACTACAATTATATCTTCAGGACACTCACACACCGCTCTGCTGTGCTACTTTACAAGATGCTGCTGAGATGAGAAGAAAGTCCAGAATGGCCACAGTATCTAAAACACCATTTAAAAAGGTAATGATTACATTCAATTGCTCGCTTGTACATACACACACACACACACACACACACACACACACACACACACAGACTGGCCTCACCTATTAAAGCTCCTCCCGGCCAGTGAGAGATGAGAACTCCGACTCAACGCGGAAACACAGCCACCCTCACACAAGTCAGTTCTGGACATGAACACGCTTCTTATCTCCTGCCTGCTGTGTTGGGTGAGATTTTCATGCAACTCAGTGTGTATTTGTGTGTGTGTGTGTGTGTGTGTGTGGTGTGTGTGTTTTTGTAACCCGAGGCGAGTGTAAACCCGCCGTTCAGGTCAGGTCATGAATATAGAAGTGTGTGTTCACGTTCGTGTGTAGATGTGTGGATTCCGGCGTGTCAGTGTGTGTACGTCTTGCTGTGTGTATTGCTCAGCTCGAGTATGTTATGGACGTGGTGTATTTGTTTGAGTTTGGTTTGGATGTGATGACGTGGTGTAGTTGGTTTGTGTTATGGATGGGGTGTTGTTTGGAGTGTGTGATGGACGCGGTGTAGTTTGGTTTGGTTTGTGTATGGACGAGGTGTAGTTTGGTTTGGAGTGTGTGAGACGTGGTGTAGTTTGGTTTGTGTTATGGACGAGTGTAGTTGGTTTGGAGTGTGTGATGGAGTGGTGTAGTTTGGTTTGGAGTGTGTTATGGACGCGGTGTAGTTTGGTTTGGAGTGTGTTATGGACGCGGTGTAGTTTGGTTTGGAGTGTGTTATGGACGCGGTGTAGTTTGGTTTGGAGTGTGTTATGGACGCGGTGTAGTTGGTGGAGTGTTATGGGGTGAGTGGAGTGTGTGTTATGGACGTGTGTAGTGTTTAGTTGGTTTGGAGTGTGGATGGACGTGGTGTAGTTTGGTTTGTGTGATGGACGTGGTGTAGTTTGGTTTGGAGTGTGTGATGGACGTGGTGTAGTTTGGTTTGTGTGATGGACGTGGTGTGTAGTTTGGTTGGAGTGTGTGATGGACGCGGTGTAGTTTGGTTTTGTGTGATGGACGCGGTGTAGTTTGGTTTGGAGTGTGTGATGGACGTGGTGTAGTTTGGTTTGTGTGATGGACGCGGTGTAGTTTGGTTTGTGTGATGGACGCGGTGTAGTTTGATTTGTGTGATGGACGCGGTGTAGTTTGGTTTGTGTGATGGACGCGGTGTAGTTTGGTTTGGAGTGTGTAGGACGGGTGTAGTTTTGTATTGTATTTGGTTGGAGGTGTGATGGACGTGGTGTAGTTTGGTTTGTGTGATGGACGGGTGTGTAGTTTGGTGTGTGTGATGGACGCGGTGTAGTTTGGTTTGGAGTGTGTTATGGACGTGGTGTGTATTTGGTTTGGAGTGTGGATGGACGTGGTGTAGTTTGGTTTGTGTGATGGACGCGGTGTAGTTTGGTTTGTGTGATGGACGGGTGTAGTTTGGTTTGTGTGATGGACGCGGTGTAGTTTGGTTTGGAGTGTGTGATGGACGTGGTGTAGTTTGGTTTGTGTGATGGACGTGGTGTAGTTTGGTTTGGAGTGTGTGATGGACGCGGTGTAGTTTTGTTGGTTTGTGTGTGATGGACGGTGTAGTTTGGTTTGGAGTGTGTATGGACGTGTGTAGTTTGGTTTGTGTGATGGACGCGGTGTAGTTTGGTTTGTGTGATGGACGGTGTAGTTTGATTTGTGTGATGGACGCGGTGTAGTTTGGTTTGGGTGATGGACGGGGTGTAGTTTGGTTTGGAGTGTGTTATGGACGCGGTGTAATTTGGTTTGGTTTGGAGTGTGTGATGGACGTGGTGTAGTTTGGTTTGTGTGAGACGCGGTGTAGTGTTTGGTTGTGTGATGGACGCGGTGTAGTTTGGTTTGGAGGTGTATGGACGCGGTGTATTTGGTTTGTGTGATGGACGTGGTGTAGTTTGGTTTGTGTATGGACGTGGTGTAGTTTGGTTTGGAGTGTGTGATGGACGTGGTGTAGTTTGGTTGTGTGATGGACGTGGGTGTAGTTTGGTTTGGAGTGTGTGATGGACGCGGTGTAGTTTGGTTTGTGTGATGGACACGGTGTAGTTTGGTTTGGAGTGTGTGATGGACGTGGTGTAGTTTGGTTTGGGTGTAAATATTGTGGATGATGTGTGTGTGTGTGTGTGTGCAGCAGTTTGCAGTGCGGGTTGTTTCAGCACACATGACCCGCCCACCGGTGTGTCAGGTGACCTGCAGATCTCCAGTGAATACGAGGAGGCGGAGAGACGGCAGGCGGCAGCAGAGGTCACATTAGGTACAGACCTGCAGACCAACGTTCAGCAGACACGATTCTTCTGACTCTGCAGCTGAAATGACAGATTTGATTCCAGTTCAGCACCTGCCCCGCTCAGGAGGAGGAGGAGGAGGAGGAGGAGGAAAGGTCCGGAGGAGAGAAAGAGACAGAAAGAAGAACAAGAAGGGCCTGAACACCACACACACTCCCACCCAGAGGCACCACACACACTCCCACACCACGGCGGAGGAGGACCTCTGCACCACCACCTACAAGGACTACTGTGTCCATGGCCACTGCCAGTTCATCCCAGATCTTCCTGAGCCATCCTGTGTGTGAGTTGGTGTGACAGGCGCCCGGGGAGCAGTGTGTGGGGACGGGACCTTCATTGAGGGGACCCCAGTCGAGCTTTGAACCCACAACCCTTTCCCGCTTGACCACCACTGCTTGTCTGTTGATTGGTGTGTGTTTTTGATTGGCAGCTGTCAGAGAGGCTATGAGGGGAAGCGCTGCGCCGTTCAGCTGATGAAGACCGAGCAGAAGGAGGAGCATCTCACAGATGCTGACTCCACCCACATAGCCTTACTTGTCGTCGCCGTGGTCCTGTCAGTCATCAGCTGCTCCGCCCTCTGCTCACGATCTGCGTACAGTGAGTTCAGCCCCTTTTTATACCACATCCATCCCCCTGATCAGAGAAGATCATGTGATTCACAAGGTCATAACAAACACACACATTCTCCGTCAGGATTAGTAAACTGAATACCTGTAAACATCACCGACTGGTCCTCCGCTAGATCTTCACACGTCACGCAGTGGCCAGAAGATCAGCACTGTTCACTGATCTGTCCACGAACACCATCTCCTCTCCTCGTTTCAGCTACAAGACCCAGCGCCGCTTCCAGTCGGCCTTCCTGGGCTCCAGCAGCGAGAAGGAGAACCTGCAGAAGAGCGACGCCATCGTGGTGCAGCGCTGACCTTTCACCTGCTTCCTGAACAATCCTGACCTTCGTCATCCAGCCATTGTGACGTCGAGACGAGAACAACGAGCGGCTGTTATTTATGTGCTTGACTTATTTATTACGGTGGTTCTTGATATTTATTTAGTGCCTGTGCTGCTGAATAAAGGCGCCTGCGTTGTGAAACGTGCTGTGTAAGCGTGAGTCTGCCACGCCCGTGACCACAGGCATTCAGCAGGCGTGGAGCGTGTTGACAGCCCCAAACCTGATCTGCAGCGTTCTGCGGCGCCAGGCCAAGCCAGTGGTCCAGAGTCGAGACACTTTTTAATCCACGCGTCTGGACTACCGCACCAGAGGCCCCTCATCTCCTTCAGTTGGTCCAAAACGCAGCTTTTAACCGGTTCGGTGTCTTCGTGGCCTTGACCTGCAGCACCTGTCCGATCCACTTCAGTCGTACGCTCCTCCACCTGCTCTCAGGTCAGCAGAACTTTCATTGTTAGATGTCCCCAAGAGAACGGAGGAAACGACTTTGGAACGCGACGCCCTTGAACATCAGGACACCCGAATCCCTTCCTGCTTTCTCTCTGGCTTTCAAACCTGTCTGAGATGTTGGTTTTACGGTTTATTACATTTACGGCATTTACCAGACGCCCTTATCCAGAGCGACTTACAATCAGTAGTGACAGGGACCAGTCCCCCCCTGGAGACACTCAGGGTTAAGTGTCCTGCTCAGGA
Organism: Denticeps clupeoides; assembly: GCF_900700375.1. Taxonomy (NCBI): domain Eukaryota; kingdom Metazoa; phylum Chordata; class Actinopteri; order Clupeiformes; family Denticipitidae; genus Denticeps; species Denticeps clupeoides. Next base: position 371,270 of record NW_021630092.1, read on the forward strand.
CACGATGGTAGTAAGTGGGGTTTGAACCTGGGTTCTTCTGGTTCATAGGCGAGTGTGTTACCCGCTACCACCCTATATTACGGTTATTATATTTTATTGCTTTATTCACGTCTTTTTTTCTTCTGTATGTTTTTTTAAGGACTTTATAAATACATTTGAAGTTGAACTGAACATGCAGGTTGAGGGTCAAGAACTGAAGAAATTCCAGAGGGGACGAAGGTCCCCGACCCGGAAGAGTATTTTACCAACGAGAAGATGAAGGGTGTGAAAGTGAAGTGATGGTCATTCCTGCTGCAATCCTCACACTCCAGTCCTCTGTGTTTAACCACCACCCTTGGTGACAGGGGGCAAATGACAGGCGCCCGGGGAGCAGCGTGTGGGGACGGGACCTTCATCAAGGGGACCTCAGTGGCACCTTGGCGGGTCGGGATTCGAACCGGCAACCCTTCTTATGGGGCCGCTTCCACAGTTCTAGGTTGACTTGGGCCGCAGAATCACACAAAACCAAGAGGGAACAAGAAAGGTTGGACATTTCAACACAGCCAGACCCTCCAGGAGGCTCTAGAACAACAACGTGGATCTTCAAACACAAGTCTGTGGAGATTCCTGGGAAGCTCACAGTGGTTGATGGTCATCTGGCCTGAGGCTTCTCTCCACCGCTGCCGGTTCATCACAACACCAGACAAGTTCACCACAAAGAACAATCCAGAAGAAGTTGAGAAAAGAACCAAAAGGACCACAGATGGGAGGGAACCGCGGTCGTGCTGGATGGTTCTCCTGTATCTGGGATATGAACGCTGAAGGAGGAGGAGATTATTTGAACAAAATGAGACGCACGCGCAGGGGGGGTTCTGTTCTCATGTTTAATTCCCGTTATTTCGTTAGTTAATATGCAGACATTTCTCACTAGATGTTTAGAGAGTAAAACAGTAATATTACAGTACAGAACACATGAGTCTGGTCTGCACATGCAGACGCTTCTACAGCACAAACACAGCAGAGCAGAAGCTGCCAGCATTCCCAGCACTGGACACTAGATGGACGTCTGATGGTGCAGAGGAGAAATGGACCCATCGCCGGCCAATCAGCGCCCAGCGTCCATCGCTAGCGAGAACACTGCCCAACTCCGCCTCTGGGTGTCTGTGCAACACCGCAGCCACAGTTGTCACGGTTACAGGTTACCATAGTCCCATACTTTTAGTTACTACGGCAACAGGGAAGCAAAATTAAAAGTCAAAGTGAGCATGACCGTAGGAACCAGCCACAGAGCCTGGATTATATCTCATAAAAATCCTGACACAGCATTAGTGTATGAAACTCCTGGGTCACGTGACCCTGCTTCTCTTATTGTTACGAGACGACTCATCACTTAGGTAAAACTCAGATATGTAGAAAAATATAGTTTAATGAAATTTATAGATCTATTATTTTATTATTTAAATCACACAATGCATGTAAGTGTAGTAGTGTGAAGAAACAAAATCATACTACACACTACAACTTGGAACATAAAATGCACGCACACTCACACTCACTCACTCACTCCCCACACACACACACACACACACACACACCGAGCTATTCTTGCTTATATCTTACATTTTAAAACGATGGCGATTAGTCCGTCTTTGAATGGCATTAGGCATCCATATGAAATCTTTATGATATGACATCATGTAAAACCACAGTACTGATAAGTTACTGTATCGAACAAACAGTAAAGCACAACATTACAAGGCAAATGGCCATTTAAGCATAGAATTGTTCATTAAAGATAAAAATAATACACCACAGAAGAAACAGCAACATTTTACAAACTCAACTCCACACATTTGCACATTTTACAAACTTGGTGAGTCTCCATAAGCCATGAGATACGAAAGCAGCCCATCCAAAAATGCGCCACACTGTCCCCTGCACTGCTGTAACAGAAATGGCCACGCCCTCCCCTGTAACATTTATGGCCACGCCCACTCGTGGACCACTGCTGGTTAACAGCTGACTGGACAGCTGGAGTAACAGGAGTCCCAGTGGGGACAGTCTGCTTTCTCAGACACAGATACTGTGTGTGTGTGTGTGTGTGTGTGTGTGTGTGTGTGTGTGTGGGGATTTTGGCACGGGCCTTGCATTGTTGTAGTGTTGTGCACTGGCACCATTTTGGCGGTAGTGAGATTGGCAGAGTGACTGAGCTGGATACCATCATCGTGACGCCAGTCAGCGGGTTTACCAGTTTTCTACCGTTACTAACCAGAAACCAGACGTGTTCCCGGTCCGGCTGGAGCACCTGCACTTTTAAAGCATTTCAACACAGCTGGTGGTGCTTAGAGGAGAAGAAAACGGAAACCCCACCAGCAGCTTGCATACAACCAGTTAAAAACCTGATCCTCAAATGACTGTAAACTACCACTAGGACGTGTGTGTATGTGTGTGCGTATATGAGGACGTGTGTGTGTATGTGTGTGCGATATGAGGACGTGTGTGTGTATGTGTGTGCATATATGAGGACGTGTGTGTGTATGTGTGTGCGTATATGAGGACGTGTGTGTGTATGTGTGTGCGTATATGAGGACATGTGTGTGTGTGCATATATGAGGACGTGTGTTTGTATGTGTGTGCATATATGAGGACGTGTGTGTGTGTGCTTGCATGCATGCATATATATATTAAAGGATGTGCGTGGTGTGTGTGTATATTAGAGGATGTGTGTGTGTGTGTGTGTGTGTGTGTGTGTGCATATTAGAGGACGTGTGGTGTGTGTGTGTTGGTGTGTGCGTATATACGAGGATGTATGTGTATTGTGTGTGGTGTGTGTGTGCATATTAGAGGATGTGTGTGTGCGTATATTAGAGGACATGTGTGTGCGTATTTTCGAGGATGTATGTGTGTGTGTGTGTGTTTGTGTTTTGTGCGTATATGAGACTATGTGGTACAATGTGTTCTAATTAAAGCTGATCACAGATTTTATAAGTTAACTTGCACACTGAATATCACTTATAGATCATATTTAATTAGTTGAGCTGTGTTGGTGATCATCAGGATGAAGTTTAATTCCCACAAGAACTGAATGTCTCCATGATGGGTGTCCATTTTTAGTCCTAAATCAATGAGGACCAATAAAAATGCAATTAGCTGAATATTAGCAATATTATCGTTTACCCGCTCTAAAACGTAATGAAATAAACTACGTATTCAATCGGGATCCTGACCCATAGTTAAAGGGGTCTGTTAAAACGTTTATTAAGATGGTAGGAAAGAGGTTTTCTAGTAAAAGTGGAACATCTACATTCCTGGCCCAGTTCTGACATGCAGATCCACTGGTTCCTTTAACAAATATCTGTGTGTGTGTGTGTGTGTGTGTGTGTTGTACCTGTATCTCTATGATAAATACCATTTCCAACATCTACACCAGAGTCCTGTCACTTTGGGTACAAAAAGCTAATGTAGAGGAAATAAATAAAAACATCAAACATTGCAGACTGAAGGTTCTGGATCAATTCCAGGCAGCATCTGAAAAAAACCTCGTCCCCAAACCGCCACCTTCCTGACCCCCCCATTTACACAAACGGCAGGATGCCATAGACGAAGAGAGCCATGATGGCGGCGCTGAACAGGCCCGCCACGGGCACGGTCACGAACCACGCCAGGGAAGATGTTCCGGAAAAGGCGCCAATCAACAGCCTTCCTGGAGCGAAGCCATCCAACCGCTACCACTGATCCCACCTACACAGACACACACAACCAACCAATCAATCAACCAATCAATCAATCAATCAATCAATCAACAGGCAAACCAGACATTCCAGGAATCCTGCTCTGTGTGAGATGATGTTCACCTTCCTACCTCCCAGACAGTAATGGGAGGGACACGAAGCGAGGAGAAACGGTGGGACGTCTCTGGTTTTCTGCATGTCCTGTGTCTCCACTGCTGCTGCCTTTAGGTCTGATGTTGGGATTGTAGTTCACGTGCAGGCACCACAAATACAGGATCGTACGTGAGACATGTTCAGGTTGAAATCCAGAGACTGTCGCACCCTTCTCCTCACAGCTTACAGCCAGTGTCCCCCCTTCATCTTCCCCTCTTCCTCTAATCATGAGTTACTGTCATATCCTCTCCTCATTCCCCAACATGTAAAATCATTTTACATGATTACATCATTATAAGGTTATTACTGTTGTTCTGATCAGTATTTACGGTTATTATTACTATTAATTAATAACAGCGCTCGGCAGTGATGGCAGAGTTATTAAAGCGTGTCGCTAGTGACGGACGGGGACGGTCACCATTCCCAGATCTGCGGAGTCCTCGCTGTTCCAGGAAACGCGTGGGGAGGCGGCGCTGCGGGGGATCCGGCGCAGCTGAGCACGCACAGATGCCTCGGCTCCGCCCACCACTCACGCTCGTCCTTTCACAAGTATTAGTGTTTTTAATGAGAAATCTACCACTACGGGGACGTGTCCTACAGCGCTGCGTTGTGATTAGCTGCTGCTAGTGAAGCTCAATGCGGGGGGGGGCGGGGCTCTACGGCTCCCAGTACCTTGCAGT